>NC_080203.1:68756429-69059459 GCF_030028045.1 Hippopotamus amphibius kiboko | reverse complement strand
CCATACCTATTTAAAAATTAGATATTGTAAAATAAAATTCATATTTTATGGCATCGCAAGAAAAATTTAAACCTAAAATTTTTCTCTGCCCTTTGGCCTCCTCTCTCCCCCCTACTCTGCCTGTGTATCTGCATTATGCTTGACCAAATCTCCCCCATCAGCAGAAAAACCTCCTCAGCCATAAAAAGTAACATTCTCCTAGCACCGACAACTCCTTAAAAGATAACATTCCTTCTTGATCTTGTAAGGGGTCATGATGATGCTTATGTCTGGATTGTTTAAACTGTCATTAATACATCATTTAATGTACTGTCCTCTGTCTCAAAAAACTTATGTAACTGTGCCTTGACTTCTAACAAGCAGAATAGTTCTCAGAGTTTTCTGAGATGCTGTTCCTGGGTTATAATCCTCAATTTGGCTCATACAAAATTTTCCACTTCTTTATTAGATCGACATTAATTTTTTGTCAACATGCATGGCGTAGTCTGCAGGATATCAGTGATACCCACCAGAGGGCACCTGGAGTCTACACTGAAGTGGTGCTTGGTACCAGCATGGGCCTGTTGATTTCCACAAGCTTCTCAGTACTCCTCAGGTGTTCTGGTGAGCTCTCCTGATATCTGTATCTCATTGTTTGAGTGATAATCCTGAAAATTTTATTCGAGCTATTTTATGTAACACTTGGAGTGTTAAGGGGCACTGGTGCATTTCCTAGGCAGGACCTAGGGTGTCTGGGCAAGAGGTGCAGGAAACATAGGGGGCTGGGGTTTTGTTAAATTTGTCCTAAACTGGAAAAAAAATGAGTTAATATGTGGTCTGAATGAAACTTTTGCTAGTGAAATGAGAGACTGAATTATTCAGCTCCAAAGAATGACGGAGACACACTAGAACCATTTAGTAAATACTGCTCATCCAGGGGGTGCATCAGAGGCTGATAATCTAGTGCTCTGAGTACCCATGGTGATTTTAGGCTGTCACAGGGAGAAACTGAATCTCATAAAAGAAGTTGAACTGACCCAAGGATGATTCCTTGGGGAGTTAGAAGCAGCACACATGATGTACCACACTGCCCTCAAAAAGTTGTTCAGATCATATCTCATATCTGAATTAGGCTACAAAATTATTACTGGCAAATTGTGCCTCAAAGGCCAAACAGCTCCCATGCAAATAGCCACCTATGGGAATACCAGCTGGGTTTATATATACTTGCAAGTATTCAATTGAGAATTAAAGGAAATTGGTCCCTGAAATGGCCAAAATGGGGTTCTTTTGGCATTCCAAGACTTAACTTTGAGTGTACATTGAAAACCAGCAGTCTTCTGGATATCTGCCTGCAGGGTACTGGAAACAACAGTGGTAAGTGCTTTTCTCTTTTCTAAAATTAGATTAGCAGGGAAAAATATTTGTAGGGCTAGTTCCTTGGATCTTTTGAATTGGAGAAACACCTAAATTGTTAAAATTTTATACAGCTCTCATCTTAAATTATTGTACCTATAAAAGGTGCCTACAAATTTACTGCTCCCTTCTATCCTCCTTTATTTGAGTACTCATTCTAGTGATCTTCTGAATTACTTTTCCACTCAGAAGATGCTGTTAAATGGTTACCTTTAGAAATGGGACCATCTGAGGCTGTAGGTGAGCCTCTTCAGATCAAAGGCCAAATTGAGGGCTGTAGTTAAAGAATTTCTTAAACCAAGGGAGGGTCCTCAAAAGTGTTTGTAAATGGATTACCAAAATGGGAGTCTACTGGTCTGACTAAAATTACCATAGCTGATAGATTCCAAAAGAATTTTTTTTGGTGGGTGAGGGGTCTTCTTCCCCAAGCTAAAAGAGGGAAAGTAAAACATTCCAACATAGGTGAATGGGTATGGCAGTCCTTTGATACCATTGAGGTGGCCACCCAATTCTTTGAGGAATTAAAAGCAAGTGTCCTTGTTTTACAAATCTAGTATTTATAGGACCAGAGGTGTGGCTCCAGAAATAATCCAAAGCCTACTGATCCTTTTGCCCCCAAAACCTCCCCTATTTATCTTTCTTTAAACAATGCATATGTATTTTTAAATATAAGAAAGAAAACCTAAAAAAGCCCCAAATATAAACAAATACTATCTAACAGGATGATCACCACAGCAGTGTTTCCGTATCAAAAATGAAAACTTTCAAATGTCACAAAAATGGAGTAATAATTAAATCACTTATTCAATAACACCAAATACAAGCAGTAGTAAATATATTTGAATTTTAGGCAAGGAAGTGTGTTCCCAAATATAACTATATATTATGCAAGTAGATTAAAATTTATATTTACAGTAGGATGCTGTTTTGTTGCAAGTAAACACTTTCAAATATGCAAATATAGCTAGACATAGGTATATAGAAAGGCATCAACATCTTCACTTTGAGTATGTCTGGATGATAGACTTATCTGTGATTTTTGTCTTCCTTCCTACACATTTAGGTTTTCTGCTATGACTATATATCACTTCATACTAGGAGAATGGGAGAAATTAGTTTTCACAAAGGAAAAAAAGACCCCAAAGAGCTTTATTTTCTTTTGGCATTTGGTTTAAACACTTCAAAATGATTGCATAGGTATGCACTAGAACAAATGATGGCCTATTTTGTCAAAGGTTTTCCTGAATCTATTGAGATGATCATAGTTTTGTTCTTCAATTTGTTGATGTGGTGTATGAGCAGATACTGAAAAATCCTTGTATACCTGGCATAAATCCCACTTGATCATGGTGTATGATCCTTGTAATATATTGTTGGATTTGGTTTGCTGGTATTTTGTTGAGGATTTTTGCATCTATGTTCACCAGTGATATTGGCCTGTAATTTAGGGGGTGGGGTATCTTTGGTTTTGGTAACAGGGTGATTGTAGCCTCATAGAATGAACTTGGGAATGTTCATTCCTCTGCAATTTGGGGGGAATAGTTTCAAAAGAATAGGTGATAACTCTTTGCTAAATGTTTGATAGAATTCACATGTGAAGTCATCTGGTCTTGGACTTTTGTTTGTTGGGAGTTTTTTAGTCATAGTTTCAATTTCAGTACTTGTGATCGGTCTGTTCATATTTTCAATTTCTTCCTGGCTCAGTCTTTGGAGACTGTGCCTTTCTAAAAATATTTCCACTTCTTCTAAACTGTCCATTTTATTGGTATATAGTTGCCTGTAGAAGTCCCTTTTGATTCTTTATATTTCTATGGTGTCTGTTTTGACTTCTTTTTCATTTCTAATTTTATTGATTTGAGCACTGTCTCTCTTTTTCTTGATGATTCTGACTAAATCTGTATCATTTTTATCTTTTCAAAGAATCAGTTTACAGTTTCATTGACCTTCACTATTGTTTTCTTAGTCTCTATTTAATTTATTTCTGCTTGGACGTTTATGATTTCTTTCCTTCTACTAACTTTGGGTTCTGTTTATTCTTTCCCTGGTTGCTTTAGATGGAAAGTTAGGTCGGTTATTTGAGATTTTTCTTGTTTCCTGAGGTAAGATTGTTTTGCTATAAACTTTCCTCTTAGAACTGGTTTTGCTGAATCCCATAGGTTTTGGATGATTGTGCTTTTGTTTTCATTTGTCTCTAGGTATTTTTTACTTCCTCTTAGATTTTTTCAGTGATCCATTTGTTGTTTAGTAATATATTGCTTAGCCTCCACGTGTTTGTGTTTTTACAGTTTTTTTTCTTGTAGTTGACTTCTAATCTCATAGCATTGTGGTGTGAAAACATGCTTGGTATGATTTCAATTTTCTTAAATTTACTGAGGCTTGCTTTGTACCCCAGCATATTATCAACTGTGGAGAATGTTCCATGTGTACTTGAAAAGAATCCTGCTTTTGGATGGAATGATCTATAAATATCAATTAGGTCCATCTGGTCTAATGTGACATTTAAGGCCTGTGTTTTCTTATTGATTTTCTGTCTGGATGATCTTTCCGTTGACGAAAGTGGGTGTTAAAGTCCCCCACTATTATTGTGTTACTGTCGATTTCCCCCTTTATGGTTTTTAGTATTTGACTTATATACTGAAGTGCTTGTATGTTGGGCATATACATATTTACAATCATTATATCTTCTTGGATTGCTCCCTTGATCATTATGTACTATCCTTCTTTGTCTCTTGTAACAGTCTTTGTTTTAAAGACTATTTTGATTGATATAAATATTGCTACTTCAGCTTTCCTTTGATTTCCATTTACATGGAAAATATTTTTCCATCCCCTCACTTTCACTCTGTATGTGTCCCTAGATCTAAAGTGGGTCTCTTGTAGACAGTATATATACAGGTCTTGTTTTTGTATCCATTCAGCCAGTCCATGCCTTTTTGGTTGGAGCATTTAATCTGTTTAACTTTAAGGTAACTGTTAATATGTATATTCTAATTACCATTTTGTTAATTGTTTTGGATTTGTTCTGTAGGTCTTTTTTTCTTCTCTTCCTCTTTTTTTTTCTCTTCTCTTGTGATCTGATGACTAATTTTAGTGTTGTGTTTGGGATCATTTTTATTTTTGTGTGTGTATCTATTGCAGATTTTTGGTTTGCAGTTACCATGAAAATTTGATATAGCAGTCTATATATAAAGATTGTTTTAAGTTGCTGGCCTTTTAATTTCAAATGCCTTTCCAATATCCTGCATTTGGGCTCTCCTCTTCTCACATTTGCTGGGTTTTATATCATATTTGTGTGTGGATGATTTCCTACCTTTTTTATATGTTTGCCTTTACTGGTGAGCTTTTCCATTCATAATTTTCTTCTTTCTCGTTGTGGTCTTTTCCCTTCTGTCTTTAGTATTTGTTGCAAACCTGGCCTCATGGTGCTGAATTCTCTTAGCTTTTGCTTGTCTGTAAAGCTTTCGATTTCTCCATCAAATCTGAATGAGAGCCTTGCTGGGTAAAGTATTCTTGGTTGTAGGTTCTTCCCTTTCATCACCTTAAATATATCATGCCACTCCTTCTGGCCTTCAGAGTTTCTGCTGAGAAATGAGCTGATAACCTCATAAGAGTTTCCTTGTACTCTATTTGTTGCTTTTCCTTTGCTGCTTTTAATATTTTTTCTTTGTCTTTAATTTTTGTCTGTTTGATTACTGTGTGCCTCGGCATATTCTTCCTTGGGTCTATCCTTCCTGGAACTCACTGCACCTCCTGGACTTGAGTGACTACTTCCTTTCCCATGTTAGGGAAGTTTTCAGCTATTATCTCTTCAAATATTTTCTCAGGTCCTTTCTCTCTCTGTTCTCCTTCTTGGACCCCTATAATGCAAATGTTGGTGCATTTAGTGCTGTCCCAGAGGTCTCTTATGCTGTCTTCATTTCTTTTCATTCTTTTTTCTTTATTCTGTTCTGCAGCAGTGATTTCCACCATTCAGTCTTCCAACTCATTTTTCTGTTCTACTGCCTCTGTTATTCTGCTATTGATTCCTTCTAGTGTATTTTTCATTTCAGTTATTTTATTGTTTATCTCTGTAGTTCTTTAGTTCTTCTAGGTCTTTGTTAAACATTTATTGTGGACTTCCTAGGTGGCAGAGGGAGTAAGAATCCACCTGCCAATACAGGGGACATGGGTTCAATCCCTGCCCCAGGAAGATACCACATGCCGTGGAGCAACTAAGCCCATGCACCACAACTATTGAGTCTGTGCTCTAGAGCCCATCAGCCACAACTACTGAGCCCATGTGCCACAACTACAGAAGCTCAGGCACCTGGAGCCCATGCCCTGCAACAAGAGAGGCCACCGCAATGAGAAGCCTGCACACCACAATGAAGAGTAGCCCCCACTTGCCACAACTAGAGAGAGCCCATGTGCAGCAATGAAGACCCAACACAGCCAATAAAATAAACAAATTAATTAATTTTAAAAATTTATTGTAACTTCTTGATCTGTCACTCCATTCTTTTTCTGAGATCTTGGATCATCTTCACCATAATTACTCTGAATTTTTTTTCAGGTAGATTGCCTATCTTCACTTCACTTAGTTGTTTCTTCTAGGGCTTTATCTTGTTCCTTAATCTGGGACATATTCCACTGCCACCTCATTTTGTCTTTCTTTGATTGTGGTTTCTGTTCCACAGGCTGCAGGCTTGTAGTTATTCTTGGTCCTGCTATCTGTCCCCTGGTGGATGAGACTGTCTAAGAGGCTTGTGCAGGCCTCCTGGTCAGAGGGACTGGTCCTACCCACTGGTGGTTGGAGCTGGGTCTGGTCTCTCTGCTGGGCAGCACTGTGTCAAGGGGTGTGCCTAGCAGGCAGCTTTGCTCTCAGTAAGACTTTGAGCAGTCTGTCTGCTGATGCATGTGGCTATGTTCTTTCCCTGTTGGTTGTTTGGACTGAGGGATCCCAGCACTGGAGCCTGCAGGCTATTGGGTGAGGCAGGTCTTGGTGAGAAAATGGTGGCCTCCAGGAGGGCTCACACCAATGAATACTCCCCAGAACTACTACTGCCAGTGTCCTTGTCCCTGCAGTGAGCCACAGCCACCCCCCACTTCTGCAGGAGACCCTCCAATACTATCAGATAGGTCTGGCACAGGCTCTTATGATGTCACTGCTTTTTTCCCTGGGTCTTGGTGCACATGAGACCTTGTGTGCATCCTCCAAGAGTGGAGTTTGTTTCCCCTAGTGTTGTGGAATTCCTGTGATCAAACTCTGCTGGCCTTCAAAGCCAGATTCTCTGGGTCTCATGTTCCCAATGCAAGACCCCCAGACTGGTAAGGCTTACTTGGGGCTCAGAACTTTCACTCCTGTGGGAGAACCTTTGGGGTATAATTATTTTCCTGTTTGTAGGTTGCCCAGATAGTGGATATGGGATTTGATTTTATCATGATTGCACCCCACCCCCCACCATCTTCTGGTTGATTCTTTTTGTCTTTGGATGTAGGGTATCTTTTTTGGTAGTTTCCAGGGTTCTTTAGCAATGGTTGTTGAGCAGTTATTTGTTATTTTGTTGTTTTCATAAGAAGAGGTGAGGTCATGTCCTTCTACTCCACCATCTTGTCTGTTTCTCTCCCTCCTATTTATCTTGAGAGGTTTGTAATTTTGAGAAAAAAAAAATTGGCCTTAAGGGAACAAAGTCTTCCTTGAATGAACTTTCCTTTTTCCTCCTATGCCTATGAGATGCAAATGATCTACCTGGTCTTCTCCAGGAATCTTGTATCTGCCATCTTTTTAAAAAGCAAATTTCAGGAAAGAGTGTAGATAATTTGGAACTCATCTTGTCAAGGACAAATAGAAATCTTAAGTGTTTTCTCCATAAACATTAGTAAAATTTGTTTAGCCACTTGGACAGTTGAACTTGATTTGTTCCATCTGCCAGAAACCCAATTTGAATCCAACCTCTTTTGTAACTGATGGGTTTTATGTTACTATACAGTAAGTCCTCTACATATGAACCTTCACATTGTGAACTACAAAGATGTGAATGTGCATTCACATGTCCAATCATGTAAATTAGTCCAAGGTATTGTACTGTAAGATTAAAAATGTTTTCTTTATTTTTTTGAGTTTGATTTTTATGTATTTTTCATGTGAAAAGTATTATAAACCTATTATAGTACAGTACTATATAGCCAATTGTGTTAATTGGGTACCTAGGCTAATTTTGTCGGACTTACAAATGTGCTCTAGGAACAGAACTCATTTGTATGTAGAGGACTTATTGTACCTGACTCATGGCTGAAATTTTGGAATGGGACTACAAGGTCTTTGTGTTTGTTTTTGTGTTTTTGTGAATCTATGCATGTGTGTTGTAGATATGTGGTATTGCCAAAGTTAATTTGTAAAAGAGCTCTATTTAATTGGCTTAAAGGAAATTAAGTGCTTAAATAAACACTCAGAAATATAAAAGAAACTGGCCAGAATGGATTTTTGGTTCACATGATCTGGGGAATATTCATTATTGAATTAATATCTGGGGACTTCCCTGGTTGGTCCAGCAGCTAAGACTCTGAGTTCCCAATGCAGAGGGCCCTGGTTCAATCTCTGGTCAGGAAACTAATCCCACATGCCACAAGTAAGGGTTTGTATGCCTAAATTAAAAGATCCTGCGTGCCACAACTAAAAAAAAAAAATCCCTCATGTCACAACTAAAGATCCCACACACAGAAACAAAGGTCCCACATGCCACAACTAAGACCTGGTGCAAATAAATAAATAAATAAATAAATAAATAAATAAATATTTTTTAAAAAAGAATATCTAGTATTAAAGTTAGCTTGTTTCTTGGTTTAATTAATACAAAAATGTCTTTAGAGTCATCCATATCAATTATAATACTTTTATTGTACCTAGGTTTACTATAAATCAAATAAGGTCTTATTATTCCTATGACAGATGTTTGTCAGAAAAAATAGCTTGACATGAGGAAACTTTTGTGTAAATGAAATAGAAATAAATGAGATAAGAGCTTTTAGGTAAACTCTGTAGGAATAATTATGTCTTAGGAATGACTACTTAGGAATAGTACACATTGTTAACTTGCTACATTACATTAAATGATGGAAATTTCTTGACTATTACAGGTCATCTCAAATAAGATAAAATATTGGAACATTAATTGCTGAGTGAGTCTAAGTTTACCTACCTTTGCTTTCTTAGGAGAGGAAGACTAAAGCATAAGTTTTGCAATCAGGAAATGCTGGTATGACAGTTTGCAATTACATGCTTCTTAGTTTTTGCTAGCAATTAAGGCTTTTAAGGGTTAAAATTACAATATATGTAATTAAAGCTACTAAAATAAAAAGGGAAACATTTCAGTATGCCAGGAAAGTAAGATGTGTGTTTTCAGTAAAAGAAGGTGTGATGAATGGAAATGCATTTTGTTAAAGTGAAAAAGGGTACTTTTGTCCTAGAGTTGGCTGTTTTTGAATGGAAAGGAAAATAAGGAACAAATTAATATGGATACAAAAAGTTGTGGAAGGTTTGTAGAGGAAGAACACTGAGGGAGTTTTCTGCATGGTCAAGTCTGGCTAAGATAAGATTGATTTCAGTTAAGAAGATGAATTTTAAAGGTAAAGTGGTCCAAAACCTGAATTTAGTTTTCTTTCTAGGAGGACAAAGTTTTCTTAAAATGTTGAACTGCTTTTGGTAATAGATTGTGTGAGTTTATTTGCATTTAAGTGATTCATTACAACCCTTGAGATCTTTTATTGTCCCTTTGGTTAAATGAAAGGATATTGTTTCACAGTGAACTATGATCCTATTTGACCAGGTGTTTTGAAACTTTTTGATATTTTCCCAAGCATCAAATTCTAAATGAAGTTCATTTGACCTCTAGCTAACTTTGGAGTTTTCTAATGTGTACCTGGAACACCTCAAAATATTTGATTTC
The DNA here is from genome assembly GCF_030028045.1 of Hippopotamus amphibius kiboko. Lineage (NCBI taxonomy): Eukaryota > Metazoa > Chordata > Mammalia > Artiodactyla > Hippopotamidae > Hippopotamus > Hippopotamus amphibius. The sequence goes on along the minus strand of NC_080203.1, from coordinate 69,050,139 downwards.
TCTCCATCCTCAGAGAGAGGAATATTAAACTAATTAGGTATGGGAAGCATTGTCAAATGAGTGGTGATAAAACTTCTCAGGTTGTATTTTATGGGTAAATGTTATTAATATAGATATTCTAGAAATTATGTGGAACTCCTAAAATTTTGTATTTTCTGGTAAATGATATCAGTCATAATTCTACTTATGATCTTAAATTGTGTGTCACAGAAGCAACTGAGTTTATCAATTGCATTTTAATTAGGTCTTTAACCTTTCATTGTTTAACTTTTATCATTCATGGATAGTTATTATTTTACTCTGATGCTTTTACAAAAACAATGTTGCATCTTCAAGAAGATCCATACTACTGGTTTCTGATAACTTTCAGATCATGCCACTGAACTGGGTAAACAAATAATTCTAATGGAAAACTTGATGGCTTCATAAAATTGTTAACAGAAGATTAAGATCAAGGATTAGTCACATAGGACTGAGCAAAATTATAAGTATGATTATAATTTTTGTGTTTTTTTGTCTGAAATATTACTGGTTTGTAATCTGTGTTTTCCAGGTATAAGGAAACTTTTAAATTACACCTCTGTAATTAGAAGTGAAACACATCTTTTCTCTCTACTTGATCCCTCCAGAATTTGGAAACTCTTAGGTTCCTATCCACTTTCTCAGATATATAAGGAAGGCCACCTCCTAACAGGACTCTCAAGGTATTTGGGGGACCTTGAAAAGTGAGGAATTGACTGAAATCTATCACCTAAATCTATAGATATTACAGGTGGAATCTGTGATATACCCTTGGTGTGGCTTTCCTGGCCTTAAGGTTTTTTAAACTTCAATCTGAGATTTATTATGAAAAATTCCAGCATAGCCAATTTAAAAGCACATATGTGATCAATTAACCAGGCTTATCTTGCAAACAAGTCTTAATTTTACTTGGTGGAAATGAGGGTAATTATAGATAGAAAAGGATTATGTTTTAGTAGATGTTAAATTTTAGTTTTGTTAATTGAGGTCTGTATTAACTGGCTAAAACTCACTTCCCAGATAGCTCCTTGTAAAGTTTGGTTGTTAGGACAGTCTAAGCCTATTTCTGAAAGCTTTTCACAGTAATCTAACTTTGGATGAAGATTGGATTTGTCATGACCTACAACCAGATGATCGTGTACACTGGAAAAGACATCAGATAAAGGACTCTTTACAGCCACATTGAAAGGGACCATATCAGGCCTCTCCTGAATGAACTACAATTCCTGTTTCTGACACCTGACTTCAACTAGGACCAGCACTACCAAAGCATGAGAAGAAGATGACATCTGAAGTAGACAGCTGACCCAAGATGCTGGACCAGGCCTGTATACTGATTACTTTGACAATTGCTCACACTTTTGCTCATGAACAAATGTATTTCTTGGGCTCAATCATGTACAGGTTTCAAAAATCAATCCAATTGCTGGGTTTGTGGCCAATTACCTATGTCCAGTACTCCCAGGTTGCCCTGTTGGATTTCTCCTCTCCAAGGCTCTAATTGGATAGCCCTTTGAAATTTTATTTTAAAAGAAACTCTAGCAGCATTCAAGCTAATGTTACAACAAATATCACTAAGTGAGACCTCTTTACCCAGCCAACTAATAATGCCTGCTCTGAACATGGCCATAAATACTCCTTTTCATTAGATGTTGAGTATTCGGTAGCTCCTAAAAGGACCCAGTGTATTTAAGGAACAAGTTTATGAACTTGGCCCTCCCCCCAGGTTCATTAGGGAAATACATAATTGTTTTCCCTTAGGCTCAAGGTCACCTACAGGTAGCCTTGGAAACAATATCTGTCAATCTGTCTTTAATGTGGGCACACTGGTCTTGATCAGTTTTCCAGTGGTATGATCATATGATCTCAATATTTGTTCCTTCACTTGGAAGAGAAGGTATCATTAGTCACAAAGAGAACTTTTAAAAATTCACTCAGCAAGCTTTGAATGATAATAATCAAGCCATTAACTTGCTTAATTCAGAAGTCTCCATGATAAGAAAAGTAGTCCTACAGAATCACCTGGGTCTTGATTTAACTGCTTTTGAAGGGAGAACTTGTACGTGCTGCATCTTGTACTTGTTGAGTCTTTAAATGTAACCAACCTTATGACCCATACAAAGAGTCAAATTTCAACTCTGAACACTCCTCTTCCCAGTTTTAGGGGAAATACTAGGAAAATCGTTTGGGTTAGGAGGATACTGGCTTAAATCTTTGCTAATGATGTTGATCCTACTGGCAATTTTAATTAGTTTGTGGAGCTTATAAAGTGATAGTTTCTTGCCTTTCATGCTTTGTGTCACCTACTGGTACTAAGATAATGCTTTATAAGATACTTGAAATTTTGATCACATCTCAAGTTTATAACATTATGGACATACACAATTTACATATTAGGAAAATTGTCTTAAGTCTTATTGGACAACTTGGAATTGGCTGTAGGACCTTACTGAAGATTTTGCTAGTATAACCCTGCAAAAAGAGAAAACTGGGCAATTAGGACCTGGCATTAAAGAACATGATGAACCAAGGGTAGGCAAGCAACCACCCTGGCATTGAGGGACCAAATATTTGCTCACCTAATGCTTTCTATTGAAAGATTAATGATCAAAAGGGGAAATTGTGAAATAAAATTTGTATTTTATGGCAAGGCAAGAAAATTTTTGTTTATTTTTTAATTAATTTTTATTGGAGGATAGTTGACTTACAATGATGTCTTAGTTTCTGCTGTACAGGAAAGTGAACCAGTTATATATATATACATATACCCACTCTTTTTTAGGTCCTTTTCCCATATAGGCCATTACAGAGTACTTAGTAGAGTTCCCTATGCTATACAGTAGGTCCTTATTAGCTGTCTATTTTATATACAGTAGTATGTATATGTCAATCCCAATCTCCTAATTTACCCCTCCCCCTATTTCCCTCTTGGTAACCATAGGTTTGTTTTCTACATCTGTGAATCTATTTCTATTTTGTAAATAAGTTCATTTGTACAATATTTTTAGATTCCAAATATAAGCCATATCATATGATATTTGTCATTTGCTTTCTGACTTCACTTCACTTACTTCTCTTTCTTTACTTATTTCTGTCAATCAATGTTGCTGAAAATGGCAGTAATTCATTCTTTTTTATGGCTAATATTCCACTGTATATATGCACCACATCTTCTTTATCCATTCATCTGTTGATGGACATTTAGGTTGCTTCCATGTCCCGACTATTGTAAAAAGTGCTGCAATGAACATTGGGGTGCATGTATCTTTTTGAATTATGTATCTTTTGGAATTATGGTTTCCTCCATATCTATACCCAGAAGTGGGATTGCTATATTTTTAGTTTTTTAAGCTTTTAAGGAACACCCATCCTGTTCTCCATAGTGGCTGTACCAATTTACATTTCCACCAACAGTGTAGTGGGGTTCCCTTTTCTCCACAACCTCTCCAGCATTTATTATTTGTAGATATTTTGATGATCACCATTATAAGCAATGTAAGGTGATACCTCATGGTAGATTTGATTTGCATTTCTCTAATAATTAGTGATGTTGAGCATCTTTCATGTGCTTTTTGGCCATCTGTACATCATCTTTGGAGAAATGTCTATTTAGATCTTTAGCCCATTTTTTGATTGGGTTGTTTGTTTTTTTGATATTGAGCCACATGTGCTATTTGTATATTTTTGGATATTAATCCCTTATCAGTTGCTTCATTTGGAAATATTTTCTCCCAGTTCTGAGAGTTGTCTTTTCTTTTTGTTTATGGTTTCCACTGCTGTGCAAAAGCTTTTAAGTTTAATTAGATCTCATTTGTTTATTTTTGTTATTATTTTCATTACTCTAGGAGGTGGGTCAAAATAGGACTTGCTGTGATTTATGTCAAAGAGTGTTCTGCCTATATTTTCCTCTGAGAGTTTTATAGTGTCAGGCCTTATGTTTAGGTCTTTAATCCATTTTGAGTCTATTTTTGTGTATGGTGTTAGGAAGTGTTCTAATTTTATTCTTTGACATGTAGCTGTCCAATTTTCACAGCACCACCTATTGAGGAGGCTGTCTTTTCTTCACCATATATTCTTGCTATATTTGCTTTGGTTATTCTGGGTTTTGTTGTGTTTCCATACAAATTGTAAATTTTTTTGTTCTAATTCTGTGAAAAAATGCGATTGGTAATTTGATAGGCATTGCATTGAATCTGTAAATTGCTTTCAATAGCATAGTCATTTTGAAAATATTGATTCTTCCAATCCAAGAACATGGTATATTTCTCCATCTGTTTGTGTCATCTTTGATTTTTTTTCATAGGTATCTTATAGTTTTCTGAGTACAGATCATTTGCCTCCTTAGGTAGGTTTATTCCTAGGTATTTTATTCTTTTTAATGTGATGGTAAATGGGATTGTTTCCTTGAGTTCTCTTTCTGACCTTTCATTTCTGTGCATTAATTTTGCATCCTTCAACTTTACCAAATTCATTGATGAATTCTAGTAATTTTCTGGTAGCATCTTTAGGATTTTCTATGTATAGTATTATGTCATGTGCAAACAGTGACTGTTTTACTTCTTTTCCAATTTGGATTCCTTTTATTTCTTTTTTTCTCTGATTGCCATGGCTAGGACTTCTAAAACTGTGTTGAATAAAAGTGGCAAGAGTGGACATCCTTGTCTTGTTCCTGATCTTGGAGGAAATACTTTGTTTTTTATTGTTGAAAATGATGTTAGCTGTGGGTTTGTCATATATGGTCTTTATTATGTTGACGTAGGTTCCCTCTATGCCCACTTTCTGGAGAGTTTTTATCATAAATGGGTATTGAATTTTGTCAAAAGCTTTTTCTGCATCTATTGCAATGATCATATGGTTTTTATTTTTCTGCTTGTTAATATGATGTATCTTGTTGTTTGATTTATGTATATTGAAGGGCCCTTGCATCCATGGGAAAAATCCCACTTGATCGTAGTGTATGATCTTTTTAATGTCTTGTTGGATTTGATTTGCTAGTATTTTGTTGAGAATTTTTGCACCTGTGTTCACCAGTGATATTAGCCTGTAATTTTCTTTTTTTGTGATATCTTTGTTTGGTTTGGTATCAGGGTGATGGTGCCCTCGTAGAATGAGCTTGGGAGTGTTCTTTCCTCTGCAATTTTTTGAAATAGTTTGAGAAGTATAGGTGTTAACTGTTCTCTAAATATTTGATAGAATTTGCCTATGAAGCCATCTTGTCCTGGATTTTTGTTTGTTGGAAGATTTTTATCACAGTTTCAATTTCAGTACTTGTGTTTGGTCTGTTAATATTTTCTATTCTACTTGGAATTGACTGTAGGACCTTGTCTAGTCTCTTCTTCACAGTTTATCATCCTTTGTTTAAATGATATATAATCCCCCAGGCATAACTGCTTTTTTGGGTTTTTATTTTTTTTCTGTGAAGTCCTCTCCATGTGAAAATAAAAACATTAATATATCTTTTCTCCTGTTAATCTGTCTTTTGTCAGTTTAACTTGCATGTTCCAGCTATGTACATAAAAGGGTAGAAAAAAAAAATTTTTCCACGACAGTTCAATGGGATCATAAGTTCAATATTGCTGCATTATAAGATTTGTAATCAAATACAAAGAGCTTAATTATATTTTAGTCATGTTTGCAATTCTGAAATTATTCATATTTTCTCTCAATTTTTCTCAACCAGAGGCATACCTAAGGACAAGGTAAATGAGTAGGGGTCAGTGGCAGGCAGGTGAGAAAAAGTTCTCCTGGTGATACTGATGCACAAGTCCTCTCTCAATCACTGCTGCAAACATTTGTTTTCTGGTATAAACTTGCATTGCCTCTCAGAATATATGCAAACATGGCCCCCAAAACAGCTACCTAGTAAACAATCTTATCTGTTTCAAACCTCAGGACAGGTAGGCAAGGGTACCCTCTGTACTTGCTTACCACCACTTATCAACTATTGCTACCTAGGGCCCCACCGTATTTATAAACAAGTCTCTGATTCTCATTCACCTCAGCATACTGGTATTCTCTTAAGAGAAGCGTATATCTACATAGAGATGTCTGAAAGCACCTTATTCTAGATACAATCCAGACATGAAATCACAAGAGTTCATCATTCTTGGTAGAGGGAAAAGGGGTCATAATTGGGAAATTCAGCTGACTAAAGGGGCTGTAGAAAGTCAAACTCTTTTAATATTAATACCTAGCTTCTGAAATGAAACTGTCCAAATTGACCTGGAGGAATTTAAAATTGGTTTGGACTGCAAAAGTCTGCTGTTGCTATTCATCTGACTGAAATAACAGACAAAGATAAAGCCAGTCAAAATTTAACAGGAAACAATATTTTTCCCCAAACCCATTGCAGCTGTAAAGTATCATAACAATCCCTTTCTTTGAGTGATTATTGCTTTCTCTAAAATCATAGACTGTCAGAAACATCACTGTTTGAGCCTCTATCAGGAAGAACAGAATACCCTAATTTTACCTGGAGGATCTAAATCACTTTGACCCAGATAAGAGACCTTGATTTCCAACTAATGTACAGAGACCAATAAAAGATTTCTGGAGATAACATTCCACATCTATATTAAATTTCTCTTCTCAAGGATCCTGAGTCCACTTTGAAATCCATATTAGATATTGGTCCCTTTACATGCAGTCCTGCTTTGCTTCATTTGAATTTCATCTAAACTCTACCTTTCTCTCAAATCTTATAGTAATTCTATATTTTCTTTTGTTTGGTGAGATGCCCCATGATTCCTCTGGTTTTCAATATTTTCCTTTTTTTTTTTAGTCCATCAATCCAAGTCTCAATCTTATAGATATTAAAAAGTCTACTTATGTCCTAAGAAGAATATTTTATTTATCCATTTATTCTACTATAAAATATTACCCAACACTTGAAAGCAAAATAAACACATGGGCATTATGTCTTTTAATGTTATATAGGGCAAAGTCCACTCAAGGATTTGTTAGAAAAATGGACCTAGTTTGACTCACGGTTATTGATTAAAAGTCCCAGACTTAGTAAAGTTACATTCTAACTTACAGATTTTGTGTAGTGGAGATGCAAATAATATCTGTCTGTTGAAACAGATAATTACAAAGGTGACATTTTGTGGCTTTGTAAAAATTAATGTTTTGTATCTAAAATAACAATTTAATCCTAACAGGTTTTTTTTAATTGCCTATACATAATTAGCTTCTCAAGTGAACTGATTTTACTATCTTTCTAGTTCCCTCATTAACTGATGAATTAAATAAAATCTTTGACAGGTGTTCTTTTTATATTTGCATAATGTAGGGAGTTAATCTTTCCAAAAATTAAACTTTAACAGTTTACTCAGTAAATAAACAATTCAGATAGATATTCAAACATTTTTAATTAACCTGTTATTATTTAATATTTATTTACATATTTACCATATGGACCTCTTCATTTCTCTGTGTAGATCCAAATTTCCACATGGAATCCTTTTCCTTCTCCCCGAAGAACATGTTTTAACATTTCTTGTAGTTCAAATCATCTGGTAATTAATTCTTTCAGCCTTTGTATGAAAATGCCACTACTTTACTTTTATTTTTAAAAAGAATTTTACTGGGTATTATGTTCCAGTTTAATTTTTTTCTTTCAGTACGTTTAAAGATGTTACTCCATTGTCTTCTGGTTTCCATAGTGTTGCATGAAAGACAGCTGTCATTTTCATTTTGTTCCCTTAATATGACTTTTTCTGTGTCTGCTTTATTTTTTTTTCCATTTTTGGACACACCACATGGCTTGTGGGATCTTAGTTCCCCAACCAGGGATTGAACCAGGGCCCAGAGCAGTGAAGGCACTGAGTCTTAATCACTGGACTGCCAGGGAATTCCCGCTGGCTGCTTTTAAGATTTTCTCTTTTTTACTGTTATTTTCAATTAATCATGTGCATTGTGTAGCAATGCAACATTTCCAATATTTCTTCTGCCTCTGGTTTGTATAAATTCTTGACTCTCTTGGATTATAATTTGTATCAAATTTGGGAAAAGTTTGGCCATTATTTTTTAAGAAATTTAATTGAGATATAATTGACATATAATAAACTGCATATATTTAAAGTGTACAATTTGATATTTCTTTCTTATTAGTAATGTATATATGGCAATCCCAGTAGCCATTATTTTTTCAAATTAATTGTCTGCACATCACATGTTCCTTCTGAGACTCCAATTACACATCGACAGCTTGATATTGTCCTACAGCTCACTAAATTTCTGTTTATTTTTTTTTCTTTTTTACTTCTGTGCCTCATTTTGGGTTATTTCTTTTGCTATATCTTCAATTTCACTAATATTTTCTTTTGAAAAAAAAGTCTGATCATTTCTGTTATGACTTTGTCAAATTATCAATTTTAAGTTGGAGCACAGGGTGCTGGATGGTGAGCCATGGTTCAAAAATAGACAAGAGAAATTGAAATAGAGGAGTTCATTATTCACAGGTCCTGGAGGAAGTGCCTGTCATGCATCAAGAGGTCACAGTGAGAAGTCAAGGCAAAGTGCAGAGAGAAATATGACCTGGGGCACATGCATTTATTAGGATATGTGGGAAGAATATTTTGGGGTTCTTGGACTAAGGTCAGATTGGTCAATTCAAACCAAAAGAGCAGTGTTTAGTAAGTTCTACCGGGTTCTTATCTGAGGTGCACAAAATAAAAGACATTAGGAGGCAGGGGAGACTGTTTGATGACAAGAACTGTTGGAGAAATCATATCAGAAACTTACATTTCCTTGTGACCCTGTGTGCTGCTATTTAGAGCATGCACTTGTGTGTGGGGGGGTAGCATTAGTTTAAAGTCACTATAGGCTGCTTGGGCAAACAAAATGGATGGCAGGACAGCAATAACATGGAGTAGCTTAGCTAAACTCTAGACATGTTGTTGATCCCATTTTTTTCTCATTTCTGATATTGTATTCTCTAGTAGTTGAACTTTGTTCTTTTTTATATCTATTCTTTCTCTTCTCATTATGTTCATGTTTTCCTTTACATGCATAAGAATATAATTATAATAGCTGTTTTAGTGATCTTGTCTTGTAATTTTTATCTTCCCTGTCATTTCTGATTCTATTGACTGATTTTTCTAAGAATATGGATTATATTTTTTTGCTTCTTTATACAGCTAGAAAATATTGATTAAATGCCAGTCATTGTGAATTCTATATTGCTGAATGCTGGATTTTGTTGTCATCTTTCTAATACTATTGAACTTTTTCTGGAAGTCAGTTAAATAACTTGGGACTTGATAATTTTAATATTTGTAAGCTCTTTATGGCAGGTTTAGAATTACCTTCATTCTAGTTCTAATTTGTCTTTACTTCTTAGGTATAGCCTTTCAGGTCTCTATTGATGTCCCATGTACTCACCAAGATCTTTCTCCTTTAGTTGGAAGTAACATAAATTATTTTCAGCCCTCAGTGAGCTAAGGAAACTTTTTTGTTTGACAGATCTTTGTTAATAAATTTTCCTCATAAGTTGTTCATGCCTGATCTGTGGGGCTCTATCCTCTGCATGCAAAGATTGGAATTCAGCCAAAGACCTAAGGGATTCCCCATGCTAATTGTAGAGCTTGTAGTCTATGTAGCTCCTTTCTCTCAGACACTGTATCCTGTAATTTATCACCTCCCTGATCTTTTCTATTTCTCCTCAACTCAATGTGATTACCAAATTCTCGTTTGTTTGTCTCTACATATGAAGTAGTCTAGGGATTATCTCAAAGCAGAAAACTTTGGTGATTTTAGGGTTCATTACGTTCATTTGTGTTTTCTAAGTGATCATTGTCTTGCTCTCCCTTTTATCTGAAAAATATTTTTCTTTCCTATATTTGGTTCACTTTAAAAAATTTTTCACTGCAAGAAGGTTATTCCAGACTGCCTACTCCTTCATGCACAGAAGCAGAAGTTTCACCTACATTTGTTTTTTAAAGAATATTTCAAAGAGTATAGATTTCCAATTTGGCTATGTTTTTAAAGCACTTTAAAGCTGTCATTCCAAATTTAACTAAGGGGATAAAACATCTGTACACTGAAAACCATAAGACATTGATGAAAGGAACTGAAGAAGACTCAAATAAATGGAAATATATTCTATGCTCATGGATTAGAAGAATTAAAGTGTTAAAATTTCCATACAAAGCAGTGATCTGTAGTATCAGTGCAATCCCTATCAAAATTCCAGTGGCATTTTTCAAAGAAACAGGAAAAAAAAAAACTATACTAAAATGTGTATGGAACCATGAAAGAACCTGAAAAGTTAAAGCAATCCTGAGAAAGAACAACAAGGTAGAAGGCATTACCCTTCCTGATTTCAAACTATATAACAAAATTATAGTAATCAAAACAGTATGGTACCAGCATAAATACAGGCACATAGAAAAATGAAACAAAATAGAGGGCCCAGATATAAATGCAAGCATGTACAGTCAACATTTGAAAAGGGTATCAAGAACATATAATGGGGAAAAAGTAGTCTCTTCAATAAAAATTATTGAAAAATAGCAATATTATCTCACCAGTAGGGAGATGAGCTGGGACAGCAGGGGAGCTTTGGGGGCCAGGAGGACAGTGCAGCAACCAGTCTGTTGCAGACAGGACAAAGTGAGACCTACACAGGTGGCCCGTGAAATAACCTTCTTCATCCCAGCCTGAGATGTGTATCTGCCAGTGCAGATGTGAGCTGGGTGCTGGAATGTGGGATTTAGAGAGCAGACATGAGGAGAAGACTGCTGTTGGCTTCAAGGAGACAGCATAAGGGGATATGAGTGAGGAGCTCCACAACCAGGAATGCTCATGGAGGAAGCCCTGACCACCATAAATGTGAAACACAATTGTTGAGTGACACACAAAGGGCAGGGCCACCATTAAAGACATTCTCCCCATGCACAGGCCGCTGCCTCCATGGGCAGTTGAAAGGGCTCCCACCAGAGCAGGCTCATGTGCCATCAGCAGCAGCACTGAGGCAAGCTCCTGTGCCCCTGGATGCTGCTGCTTCCTCCACCTCCACCAACCCAGGCAGGCTTGTATGCTCTGGGGCAGCCTCAGGAGCAGACATCTGTGGGTGGCCTACATGCAGAGGTGGGGCTGAAACCACAGTTGAGGCCCAGGGGCCATGAAACTGAGGAAGAAGAGCTGAAATCTCTCCCCATTGCTGTGTGAACTGTGGATTTATATCCCTGCAACTGGCTTTGTAAACAGCACCTGCATAATATCTGAGAAGACAACATGTGTTCCCATAACTAAGATGAGTCTAGCTTTAGCAGCTGTGGACTTTGTGGGCATGAACATGAGGGGGTTGGGCCAGGCCAAAGTCTGAGCTGTCTGCATAGCTCCCATAGCAGGTCCAGATCCATGATTACTGCAATCATGGGACCTGACTTCAGTGGATCTACACTGTGGCCTGGTGAAAACAAAACTTGAGAGACACCAGGACCAATTGCTGGCATTCCCACAATTAAGGTGTGACTGAAAGCAGTGCCAACAACAGTATAATCTGAGAGCTCACACGATGGGAGAAAGGTGACACAACACAGCACACCCACAGGTGAACAGCTCCAGAGGAGGAATACTCAGTAGCTTCTATCCCAGTGGGAGTCCTCCAATCCTGCCTACCTTGCACTGCAGATCAGAAACACAGCAAAGAAACAGATCTTGGGGTCTCTATTCCAACATCTAGGGAGCAGACCCTCCCCACCCTCCTGACAGGGCAGTGACAACCACAGAGCAAAGGGGAGGTCCTGCTCAACATCCAGTGCAGGCTCTCATCACCACAACATCAGTCACACCCCCTATCAAGGGAATAATGGCCAGCATACACTGAGGAAAGAGGTGGCAGACATCCATCCTAAAAACAGCTCTCTCAACAAAAAAGATTAAACCCATGCAGGCTACACAGGGATGTTTCCACATAAAAATAACCCTCCAAGACAGTCTGAGGGTCTGGAATTGGGAGGAAGAACCCTCAAAACATTTAGCCTTGAAGGCCAGCAGGGCTTTAATGAAGGAACTCCACAGGGCTGGGGGGAAACAGAGACTCCATGCTTAGAGGGCATACACAAGATCTCACATGCAGTAGGACCCAACATAAGGCAGTACCTCCATAGAACCAGGGCTAGACCTACCTAGGGGTATTGGAGGGTCTCCTGGAGAGGCGAGGGTCAGTTGTAGCTCACTGTGGGGGCAAGGACACTGGTAGAAAAGGCCCCAGGGAATGTTGATCAGCATGAGCTCCCCCAAAGGACCATACTTCAGCACCAAGCCCCAGCCCCACCCAACAGTCTGCAGGCTCCAGTGCTAGGTTGCCTCAGTCCAAACAATGACCAGGGCAGGAACAAAACCCCACCCATTAGCAGACAGGCTGCTTAAAGTCTTACTGAAAGCATAGTTGCCTACTAAACACACCCACTGACACAGCCCTGCTCACCACATGGAACAGACCCAGCTCCAACCACCAGTGGGATGGACCAGTCTCTACTACCAGGAAACCTACAGAAGACTATTAGACAGTCTCACCCACCAGAGGGCAGACAGCAGGAGCAAGAAGAACTACAAGCTTGCAGCCTGCAGAATGGAAACTGCAATCAAAGGACATTAGACAAAATGAGACGGCAGAGGAATATGTACTAGATGAAGGAACAAGATAAAACTCCAGAAAAAAACAACTAAGTGAAGTGGAGATAGGCAATCTACCAGAAAAAGAATTCAGAGTAATGATAGTAAAGATGATCTAAGATCTCAGAAAAGGAATAGAGGCACAGATCGAGAAGATACCAAAAATGTTTAACAAAGACATAGAAGAACTAAATAACAAACAAACTGAGATGAACAACATAATAACTGAATTGACAAAAACATTTGAAGCAATCAATAGCATAATAAGTATGGCAGAAGAATAAGTGAGCTGGAAGACAGGGTGGTGGAAATTACTGCCACAAAACAGCATAAAGAAAAAGAATGAAAACAAATGAGGACAGTCTCAGAGACCCCTGGGATGTAAATATTAAATGCACCAAGAGGGGAGTTCCCTTGTAGTCTAGGTTAGGAGTTGGCACTTTCACTGCTGTGGCCTGGATTCAATTCCTGGTTGGGGAACTGAGATCCTCCAAGCCATGCAGTGTACCCAAAATTAAATAAATAAATAAATGCACCAATATTCACATTATGAGGGCCCCAGTAGAAGAGAAAGAGAAAGGGCCATAGGAAATATTTGAAGAGATTGTAGCCACAAAATTCCCTAAGACAGGACAAAAAATCAGTCACCCAAGTCCAGGAAGCACAGAGAGTCCCATACAGGATAAACTCAAGAAGAAAAAGAAATAAAAGGAATCCAAATTGGAAAAGAATTAAAATTGTCACTGTTTGCACATGACTATGCACAGAAAAGCCTAAAGATGCCATCAGAAAACTACTAGAGCTAATCAATGAATTTGGTAAAGTTGCAGGATACAAAATTAACACACAGAAATCTCTTGCTTTTCTGTACACTAAAAACAAAGGATCAGAAAGAGAAATTAAAGAAACAATCACATTTACCATTACATCAAAAAGAATAAAATACCTAGGAATAAACCTACCTAAGGAGGCAAATGATCTGTACTCAAAAAACTATAAGACACTGATGTAAGAAATCAAAGACAGCACAAACAGATAGAGAGATATACCATGTTCTTGAATTGGAAGAATCAATACTGTCAAAATGACTATACTACCCAAAGCAATCTACAGATTCAATGCAATCCCTATCAAATGACCAATAGCATTTTTCACAGAATTAGAACAAAAAATTTTACAATTCCTATGGAAACACAAAAGACCCTGAATAGCCAAACAATTCTGAGAAAGAAAAAGGAAGCTGGAAGAATCAAATGCCCTGATTTCAGACTATACTACAAAGCTACAGTCATCAAAACAGAGTGGTACTGGCACAAAAAAACAGAAATATATATCAATGGAACAGGATAGAAAGCCCAGAGATAAACCCACGTACCTATGGTCCCCTAATCTATGACAAAGGAGGCAAGAATATACAGTGGAGAAAAGACAGTCTCTTCAATAAGTTGTGCTTGGAAAACTGAACAGCTATAGGTAAAAGAATGAAATTAGAGTACTCTCTAACACTACACACAAAAATAAGCTCAAAATGGATTAAAGTCTTCAATGTAAGGCAAGATAATATAAAACTCTTAGAAGAAAACATAGAACACACTTGGACATAAATTACAGCTATATCTTTTTACCCACCTCTTAGAGTATGACAATGTAAACAAAAATGAATTAGTAGGAGCTAATAAAACAAAAGCTTTTGGCACAGCAAAGGAAACCATAAACAAAACAAAAAGACAAGCCACAGAAGGGGAGAATATATTTGTGAACGATGTGACTGAGAATGGATTAATCTCCAAAATTTACAAACAGCACATGCAGCTCAATATCAAAAAAACAAACAGCCCAATCAAAAAATGGGTAGAAAACCTACATATACATTTCGCCAAAGAAGACATACAGATGGCCAAGAGGCACATGAAAAGCTGCCCAACATCACTAATTAAGAGAAATGTAAATCAAAACTACAATGAGGTATCACCTCACATCAGTTAGAATGGGCATCATCAGAAAATCTACAAATGATAAATGCTGGAGAGGGTGTGGAGAAAAGGGAACCCTCCTACACTGTTGGTGGGAATGTAAATTGGTGCAACCATTATGGAGAACAGTATGGAGGGTCCTTAAAAAATAAATATAGTACTACCATATGTTCCAGCAATCACACTCTTGGGCATATATCCAGAGAAAATCATAATTCAAAAAGATACATGCACCCCAATGTTCATTGCAGCACTATTTATAATAGCCAAGATATGGAAGCAACCTAAATACTCATCAACAGAGGAGTGGATAAAGAAGATATGGTACATAGGAGAGAAAAAGATGGCAGTGAAATAGAGGGACATGGAATGCATCCCTCTCCACAGATGCGTTGGGAATGCACCAAAGGACACAATAATTCCCAAAGAGAACCAGCTGAACACCAGCAAACAACCTCAGACACCAGAAAGGACCACAAGGATCCTGACATAACTGATAGGGAGGCATCTACGATGGCTCAAAGAGTGTGAAGCGGCGAAGCTGTGGCAGACAGGAGAGAGTGATAAACACATGGAAGGTTCGCACCGCAGCTCAGGGTTCCTGGACCAAGACACCGATTCACAGCTGAACAGAGGGTCTGGGAGTGGGAGCAAGGGAACTGGAGAGCTGGTTCAGGGTGAGAAAAATTGTTGCCAGTAAGGTGACAGAGCAAGAGGACAGGAGGGAAGAGGTCCACAGCGAGGAGTGCCTGCCCCTGAGAGCTGCCCGGCCATGATGGCAGCTGGATGTTGCAGGCTCACGGGTGGGGGGGGAGCAGCTGCGGGCATAGCCTCTCTGTCTCTTTCAATGCCTCTGCAGCGGGCAGTGGAGAGACGTCCCATGGGACACCTAAGGTGCTCAGGGATAACAAGTACCCTCAGGCCCTCCGGCGGGGCTATATTAAAACCCCTTGGAATGCTGGCAGCAGGGAGGCTGCCGAGAAAGAAAAAAAAACCGAGAGAGACCCAACTCTGAGACTTTCTGTTTACACCTAATTCACCAGCGTCCCACTGCAACAGGCACCTCCAAGCCCGAATGAAACAATGGTGCACCACTGTTCACTCACTCCCAGGGAAAGGAGCCACTATTGTACCCTCTGCTTCCCCACACACCAACTCTCACAGACAAACAATAAAGGAAGTTCTGCTGGTCACAGAATAATGCAAAAAAACCCAGGCAAGGGAAGGACACTTACAGCTGAGACTCTAAGGAAACAGAAATATTAGTATCAATACTACTGAACTGGTCCATTCTGGGATCAGTTCTGGATTTTTTTTTCCTTTATTAATTACGATCTTAATCCTAAGGGATCTACAAGTTTTATAACATAATTTTTAATTTTATTTTTTATTCTATTTTTATGATTTTGCCTTTTTATATACTTCTATTTCTAGCTAAGTTTTTGGTAGTACAGACAATATACCTCTCATACCTTCCTTTCATCCCTATCATTTATACATTTCTATTCCTTTCTTTTTATTTGCATATTTTCGATCACACTATGCTCTTCTGTTCCTCTTTCTTCCAGCCTTTTTTGTTTATTTTATCTTAAAATACTTATAAGCAACACTATCGATCTGCTCAGAATCCTTGCTCTATTCTCCTGATGACACACCACATTGGTTTTTAATATTAGGTTTTTGTCTTTATCTTGGTCCTTAGTACAATTGTCTAATTTCATCCTGAGAATCTCCATTCTGTCAGGTGGTACTCTAGCTCTTCTGTATATTTGATCCTAGCTTACAACATCTCCCTGGATTAGTGTTTGCATGTGTAAGGTGTTATTTGTTTGCTTGCTTTTGCTTTTGTCTCTGATTTGTTCTGTTTCAGTTGTCAAGTTCTGTTGGGTTTCTCTTTGAATATCTGATAGCATACTGGGGTTCTGTCAGGTCTTTCCAGAGCCTTATGTCCTAATGGATTCAGTAATTGTGTGTCTTATACATGTATGTGTTTCCTAGACTTAGTATTTGTTTAATCCATAACTTGGACATTAGTCTGAGGCTTGGACAGTTTTCTATAAACACCTCTATTGCCAGGACAAGCAACCCCAAAAGTTTGGACAACCATGAGGAAACAGAGAAACACCATGCAGGCAAAGGAGCAGGAAAAAAAAACACAAGACCAAATAAATGAGGAGGAAAAAGGAAAAATGCCTGAAAAAGAATTCAGAGTAATGAGAGTAAAAATGATACAAAATCTTGATAACAAAATAAAGCACAAGAAACAGTTCCTAGGAACTCAGAAAAACAAACAGCAATGGATAACAAAATAACTGAAATTAAAAATACTCTAGATGCTATAACCAGCAGAATGACTGAGGCAGAAGAAAGAATAAGTGAGTTGGAAGATAGAATGGGGGAAATAAATGCCACAGAGCAGGAAAAAGAAAAAAAGAATAAAAAGAATAGAAGACAGTCTCAGAGACCTCAGTGATAACATTAAGCGTACCAACATTCGAATTATAGGCATCCCAGAAGAAGAAGAAAACAAGAAAGGGTCTGAGAAAATATTTGAAGAGGTTCTAGTGGAAAACTTCCCCAACATGGGAAAGGAAATAATTAACCAAGTCCAAGAAGCGCAGAGAGTCCCATACAGAATAAACCCAAGGAGAAATACTCAAAGGCACATATTAATCAAACTAATGACAATTAAACACAAAGAAAAATATTAAAAGCAGCAAGAGAAAAACAACAAATAACATATAGGGAAAACCCATAAGGATAAGAGCTGACCTTTCTACAGAAACTCTGCAGGCCAGAAAGGAATGGCAGGATATACTGAAAGTCCTGAAAGAGAGAAACTTACAGCCAAGAATACTCTACCCAGCAAGAATCTCATTCAGATTTGAGGGAGAAATCAAAAGCTTTCCAGACAAGCAAAAGTGAAGAGAATTCAGCACCACCAAACCAGCCTTACAACAAATGCTAAAGGAACTTCTCGAAGTAGGAAACACAAGAAAAGGAAAGCACCTACAAATACAAACACAAAACAATTAAGAAAATGGTAACTGGAACAGACATGTCAATAATCACCTTAAATGTAAATGGATTAAATGCTCCAACCAAAAGACACAGACTGGTTGAGCGGATACAAAAACAAGACCCTTCTATATGCTGCCTACAAGAAACCCACTTCAGACCAAAGGATACATATAGACTGAAAGCAAAGGGATGGAAAAAGATATTCCATGCAAATGGAAGTCAAAAGAAAGCTGGAGAAGCAATACTCATAGCAGACAAATTAGACTTTAAAGTAAAGACTATTACAATAAACAAGGAAGGACACTACACAATGATCAAGGGATCCATTCAAGAAGAACATATCACAATGGTAAATATCTATGCCCCCAACATAGGAGCACCTCAATACATAAGGGAAATGCTCATAGCTATAAAAGGGGACATCGACAGGAACACAATAATAGTAGGAGACTTCAACACCCCACTTACATCAATGGACAGATCATCCAAACAGAAAATAAATAAAGACACACAAGCTTTAAATGACACATTAGACCATCTTGACTTAATGGATATTTATAGGACATTCCATCCAAAAACGACAGACTACACTTTCTTCTCAAGTGCACATGTAACATTTTCCAGGATAGAATAGATCACATCTTGGGTCACAAATCAAACCTTGGCAAATTCAAAAAAACTGAAATCATATAAAGCATCTTCTCTGACCACAACGCCATGAGATTAGATATCAATTACAGGGAAAAAAATGCAAAAAATACAAACACATGGAGGCTAAACAATTCACTATTAAACAACCAAGAAATCACTAAAGAAATCAAAGAGGAAATTAAAAAATATCTAGAAACAAATGACAATGAAAACACAACAACCCAAAACCTATGGGATGCAGCAAAAGCAGTTCTAAGAGGGAAGTTTATAGCAATAGAGTCATACCTTAAGAAACAAGAAAATTATCAAATAAACAACCTAACCTTACACCTAAAACAATTAGAAAAAGAAGAACAAAGAAACCCCAAAGTGAGCAGAAGGAAAGAAATCATGAAGATCAGAGCAGAAATAAATGAAAAAGAAAGGAAGGAAGCAATAGCAAAAATGAATAAAACTAAAAGCTGGTTCTTTGAGAAGATTAACAAAATTGATAAACTATTACCCAGACTCATCAAGAAAAAAAGGGAGAAGATGCAAATCAACAGAATTAGAAATGAAAAAGGAGAAGTAACAACGGACACCTCAGAAATACAAAACATCATGAGAGACTACAACAAGCAACTATATGCCAATAAATTGGATAACCTGGAAGAAATGGATACATTCTTAGAAAAATACAATCTTTCAAGACTGAACCAGGAAGAAATAGAAACTATGAACAGACCAATCACAAGTACGGAAATTGAGGCAGTGATTAAAAATCTCCCAACACACAAAATCCCAGGGCCAGATGGATTCACAGGCATATTCTATCACACATTTAGAGATGAGCTAACACCTATCCTTCTCAAACTTTTCCAAAATATTGCAGAGGGCAGAACACTCCCAAACTCATTCTACGAGGTCACCATCACCCTGATACCAAAACCAGGCAAAGGTGTCACAAAGAAAGAAAATTACAGACCAATATCACTGATGAATATAGATGCAAAAATCCTCAACAAAATACTAGCGAACAGACTCCAACAGCACATTAAAAACATCATACACCATGATCAAGTGGGGTTTATCCCTGGGATGCAAGGATTCTTCAATATATGTAAATCAATCAATGTGATACATCATATCAACAAATTGAAGGATAAAAACCATATGATCATTTCAATAGATGCAGAAAAAGCTTTTGACAAAGTTCAACATCCATTTATGATAAAAGCTATCCAGAAAATGGGCATAGAAGGAAATTACCTCAACATAATAAAAGCCATATATAAGAAACCAAAAGCCAACATCATTCTAAATGGGGAAAAACTGAAAGACTTCCCTCTAAGAAAAGGAACAAGACAAGGGTGTCCACTCTCACCATTATTATTCAACATAATTTTGGAAGTTATAGCCATAGCAATCAGAGAAGAAAAAGAAATAAAAGGAATCCAAATTGGAAAAGAAGAAGTAAAACTGTCACTCTTTGCAGATGACATGATATTATATATAGAAATCCCTAAAGACTCTACTGGAAAACTGCTAGCACTAATTGATGAGTTTAGTAAAGTAGCAGGATACAAAATTAATGCACAGAAATCTCTTGCATTCCTATACACTAACAACGGAAGAGCAGAAAGAGAAATTAAGGAAACTCTCCCATTCACCATTGCAACCAAAAGAATAAAATACCTAGGAATAAACCTGCCTAAGGAGGCAAAAGATCTGTATGCAGAAAACTTTAAGACACTGATGAAAGAAATCAAAGACGACACAAACAGATGGAAGGACATACCATGTTCCTGGATTGGAAGAATCAACATCGTGAAAATGACTGTACTACCCAAAGCATTTTACACATTCAACGCAATCCTGATCAAATTACCAATGGCATTTTTCACAGAACTAGAGCAAGAAATCTTATGATTTGTATGGAAACGCAAAGGACCCCGAATAGCCAAAGCAATCTTGAGAAGGAAAAATGGAGTTGGTGGAATCAGGCTTCCTGACTTCAAACTATACTACAAGGCCATAGTGATCAAGACAGTATGGTACTGGCACAAAAACAGAAAGGAAGATCAATGGAATAGAATAGAGAACTCAGAAGTAAGCCCAAACACATATGGGCACCTTATCTTTGACAAAGGAGGCACGAGTATACAATGGAAAAAAGACAGCCCCTTCAATAAGTGGTGCTGGGAAATTTGGACAGCAACATGTAAAAGAATGAAAGTAGAACACTTCCTAACACCATACACAAAAATAAACTCCAAATGGATTACAGACCTACATGTAGGGCCAGACACTATCAAACTCCTAGAGGAAAACATAGGCAGAACACTCTATGACATACATCAAAGCAACATCCTTTTTGACCCACCTCCTAGAATCATGGAAATAAAATCAAGAATAAACAAATGGGACCTCATGAAACTTAAAAGCTTTTGCACAGCGAAAGAAACCATAAACAAGACTAAAAGGCAACCCTCAGAATGGGAAAAAATAATTGCCTATGAAACAACGGACAAAGGATTAACCTCCAAAATATACAAGCAGCTCATGAAGCTTAATATCAAAAAAGCAAATAACCCAATCCACAAATGGGCAGAAGACCTAAATAGACATTTCTCCAAAGAAGACATACAGATGGCCAACAAACACATGAAAAGATGCTCAACATCCCTCATCATCAGAGAAATGCAAGTCAAAGCCACAATGAGGTATCACCTCACACCGATCAGAATGGCCATCATCACAAAATCTGGAAACAACAAATGTTGGAGAGGGTGTGGAGAAAAGGGAACTCTCCTGCACTGTTGGTGGGACTGTAAGTTGGTACAGCCACTATGGAAAACAATTTGGAGGTTCCTTAAAAAACTACAAATAGAACTACCATATGATTCAGTAATCCCACTTCTGGGCATAGACCCAAAGAAAACCATAATCCCAAAAGAAACTTGTACTGTAATGTTTATTGCAGCACTATTTACAATAGCCAGGACATGGAAGCAACCTAAATGCCCATCAACAAATGAATGGATAAAGAAGATGTGGCATATATACACAATGGAATATTACTCAGCTATAAAAAGGGATGAGATGGAGCTATATGTCATGAGGTGGATAGACCTAGAGTCTGTCATACAGAGTGAAGTAAGTCAGAAAGAGAAAGACAAATATTGTATGCTAACTCACATATACGCAATCTAAAAATGGTACTGATGAACTCAGTGACAAGAACAAGGACACAGATACAGAGAATGGACTGGAAAACTCGAGGTATGGGAGGAGGCGGGGGGTGAAGTGGAAGCTGAGACGAAGCGAGAGAGTAGCACAGACCTATATATACTACCAACTGTAAAATAGTCAGTGGGAAGTTGTTGTATAACAAAGGGAGTCCAACTCGAGGATGGAAGATGCCTTAGAGGACTGGGGCGGGGAGGGTGGGGGGGACTCGAGGGGGGGGAGTCAAGGAAGGGAGGGAATACGTGGATATGTGTATAAAAACAGATGATTGAACTTGGTGTACCCCCAAAAAATAACAAATAAATAAAGAAAATTTTTAAAAAAAGAAGATATGGTACATGTATACAGTGGAATATTACTCAGCCATAAAAAGGAATGAAATAATGCCATTTGCAGCAACATGAATGGACATAGAGATTCTAATAATGAGTGAAGTATTTTAGACAGAGAAATACAAATATCATATGGTACTTTTATGTGGAATCTCATAAAAAAGGCTACTAATGAACTTATTTACAAAACAGAAATAGAGTCACAGATGTAGAAGACAAACTTATGGTTACCAGGGAGAAAAAGGAGGACAGGATAAATTGAGAGATTGGATTTGATATATACATACAACTAAATATAAAATTGATATCTAATAAGGACCTACTGTACAGCAAAGGGAACTCTACTCAATCCTCTCTAATGACCTGTATGGAAAATAATCTATAAATGACTGGTTATATGTATGTATGTATAACTGATTCACTTTCTTGTATAGCAGAAACTAACTCAACATTGTAAATTAACTACACTCCAATAATTGCTTTTTAAAAAGTTTTAAGGACTGGTTTATGGTTCAAGTGGGCATGACATATGCCAAAAAATAAAGAAAATCTCTTTTTAGAAAAAAAGAATCAGAGTGAAACTAACAACCTCTTAAAGCAACAAAGCAAAACAAAAGGTAAATTATATATTCAAAGTCCTGAGAGAAGATGACTTTTCATATAGTATTGTGTAGCTAACAAAATTATCTTTTTACCACAAGTGTAAAATACAGACCTCTGAATAATTTACCCTAATAGGCATTTACTAAAGGAACTTCTGAAGAATATAGCCCAGATAGGAAAAAAAAGTAATCCCAGAAGTACATCAGTAATGAAAGAAGGAATAAGGATCAAACAACCTGGCAAGTATGTAAAGAGACCTAAATAAGCAGTTTGTAAAATTAAAGATAATGTCTAGGGACTTCCTAGGTGAAGCAGTGGTTAAGAATCTGCCTGCCAATGCAGGGGACATGGGTTTGATTCCTGCTCCAGGAAGATCCCGCATGCTGTGGGTCAACTAAGCCCATGCACCATAACTACTGATCCTGCACTCTAGAGCCCATAAGCCACAACTATTGAGCCCATGTGCTGCAACTACTGAAGCCCACGTGACTAGAGCCTGTGCTCTGCAACAAGAGAAGCAATGACAATGAGGAGCCCACACATCACAATGAAGAGTATCCCCTACTCACCGCAACTAGAGAAAGCCCGTGTGCAGCAATGAAGACCCAACACATCCAATAAATAAATAAATGAATAACTCTTTGAAGGAGAAAAATGTCTGATTTGTGTGATTTTAAAATGACTGCAAATCAATAATTTAGAAAGTGTGCAATTGGAGTAAAAATGTTTTAAGAAAAAATATTTAACATTTTTGCAAAGCAGATTAAGGTACTACTTTTAGATATTTTAAGTTAGGTACACATAGTAAAATTTCAAGGGTATATAATAAAAATAGAGTGTATAAATTTTAAAACAGGTGATAGAAAAATTAAGCTATCAGAATTCAGAAAGTATGAAAGCTGAATAGTGGTAGACTGTTCTAAGTCAATGTAGCTTTTTGAATTGAAAGACTTTCTAGTCTATAAATGGTAAAGTACCATTGTCTTTTTATGATTCTTTAACAGACATAAAAGATACTTAACTACAATTCTAGGAGGTGATGACTGCTGTCAAACACCTAGATAATCATCAATACGCTGATGCTGATTTTCTACAACCTCTCAGAGCTGGATGAATAAGAATAGAATGCTTTGGACCAATGTGTCCTGTGCAGAGTGTTAAGCTGCATGTGTAACAAGATCACAGAATTCTGCAGACAAACTTCACATTAATGCACTAAAGCTCCTCTGAAGTCCTGTTTAGAGCAATAATTCTCAAACATGACTACATTTTGAATAACCTGTAGAGTGTTAAAAACTACAAGTAGTTGGGCTCCTCTCCAGACCAATTAAATCAGAATTTGGGGGTGAAGCGGGAAAGCACCAGCCTTTGAAAATACTGTAAAATTGCCTATATGCCCTACAACCTCCTTCCTAAAGACCCAAGGATCCATTTTGCAGCCAGGCTGCCCTTACTTTCATAGCTTCTTCTGTCTGAACCTGTCACAGTCCTATCTGTTGTCCCACTCCTTCAATTCCAACAAATAATTTACTAATCTTCAGTAGAGTCACAACAGAGTGTTATTGCTGAGAATAGCTTAGCTAGATCCTTAGAGAGAGAAGAGGGAGTTGTAGTTTAACAGAGAATTTCAATAACAGAGAATATAAACTCAAAGGAATGAATCTGGAAAGGAGCAATTCCAGGCATTTTTTTAGGGGACACAAGGGAGATATTTGGATACAAAATTTATCTGAGAGTCCCTCACCTACCTGGAGGTAGTTATCTTTTCTACCTGTATATAATTTGAGCTGTGAATATAACATTTTTCACTTGAGAGCAGAGATATGTGTTTATTCTACAGAATTGAATATTAGGGAGGAAACATGAAAAAAGTAAAAGACAATAAATAGTTGCTGTTGATTCCCACAACAGCAAAGATGTTCCAGCCAGTGTTCCTGTTCTCTGCTGCTGAGTCCACATACATGTTTGAGGGGAGGGCAGGCATTTTAATTCCCTTCTGCTTTCTGAGATCAACTAAATGAACAATGAAACATATTGCTCTTAGGCTAGAGGGAAAACATTTTAACAACTTGTTTGTATGAAAGCCTATTTTATCCCTTGGGATTGGCAGGCCAGAATCAGTCTTATTTGTTCTTTATTTTTATTTAATTACATTGCAAGCATAGTGGGAGTGTGGAGTTTGGATAAATTTTCTTCATTCATATAAAATAATGTGTACATGATTGAATAAAAACACACATTTTAAAGAGAACAAGAGCTTGTGATTTACCAATCTGAAGAATTATTTGGAATATCTATGTCTATAATTTTTTTAATCTAGTGGCAGGATTTTTTTTTTCTTTTTGTAGCAGGGGCTATAAGCAAAAATTAGTCACAGCTCGAACATCTGTGTGTATGACGAAGATGGCGAAAGAATATACAAAAATGAAAATTGCCAAAAATTGTTCCAGAAAAAAATTATATTTGAGTAAAAGAATGGAAATAAACATAAAAAGACATCAAAAACTGAGAAGAAAAGAAAAGCTGAAGAGTAAAAAAGGAAAGAGATTAGTAGTCTATAAGTTATTCCATTCCAGGAGGACTGCAGGACACAAAATAATAATAGCTAACATTTATTGATCTTTTTCAATGTGCTAGCTACAATCTAAGTAATTGAAATACACTAATGCATGTAATCCTCAAAGAGATTCGTACAATTATTGTCCCCATTTTATAAGTGCAGAGTAAGGAAAATGAAATACAGAGCTGTTAAGTAACTTTGCCAAGGTCATGCTTAGATTCTAACCTAGGCACTCTGAAGCAAGGGCCTGTGTTCTCATTTACAGCAATATGGTGTGAGAAACCAGAGTCCTATACATCCTATCAAGAGTTTCTTTTAATCCCTATTTCTTTAGCCACGCTAGTAAAACTTGGGAAAGAAAACAATGGAATCCTTTGGGTAAATACATTCTAAAAACTGATGCAGCTAATATTTGGTCCAAATAATGGTTAAGTGATGCTACTCATACCTTTCATGGTGCCAGAACTCGTGAGTGCAAAATGGGAAAGTGCAATGGCTCTTTGTAAATGTTACATGTCCAGATGTAAACCTCTTGACTTTATTCATTATCATGGTTACATCTTGGACTTTTTCATCACCTGGATAATTAAATGTAACATAGAGTAAGAGTCAAATTAAGATAGCAGAAGGAAAAAATAAATATAAGCCAAGGACTTCCACTTCTGGCTATGATGATATAATTTGTATCAGATCAACCCTCCTGCTAGGAACAATTATAAAGACTGGACTAGTTTTTTAAACTTGCCTGTTTGAAAGCATCTTAGACCAATCAAAGCATTCAGGACTTGAGAGGCCAAAATTCCAGAGAGAGGGAAACAACTGAGTTGAGGCAAACCATAACTGATTTTTTTTCTTTGGGGACCTTATATAGGGCATAAAAGTTGAACAGGAATTAGTAAGCATAAAGTTTTCTGCAGTCTCAAGAGCCTAGGGAGACAAAAATCAGAGTTAAAACTTGACAAATTTGCAGAGAAGTTAGCTGTGTTGCCAGTGAAATGTGAATGGAAATTGGCAGAAGCCTGAGAAAGCAAGCAAAAAGCATATGCTAAGAAATTATACAGAACTTGCAGTGTTGTCACAAAACAGGAGAGGCCAAAATTAAAATTCAGGGCTTGCCAATAGAGGAGGGCCTTGAAAAACCACTAGGATTGCAGTTGAGGTCCTTGAAGAGCTTCACCATGAGTAAGGGCAAATCAGAAAAAGACCAGCCTTTAAAATGCCTATATAAAACAAGCCTAGAACTATCTCATTCTCTTATCTAACCAAGATGTTGTGTCCTCACCCTAACAGTAGGCTACAAAAAAAAAAAAAAATTAAATTCTACATAGAATGAGATAACATCCAGATCCCTAGCAAGTTTTTATACACGATGCCCAACATGTAATCTAAAATCATTCTTCTTTCAAGAATGTAGGACCAAATGAGAGAAAACCAAGAGATAAAAACACATAATAGAAACACTTAAACAACTGATCTAGATATTAGAGTTACAGGAGCCTCCTAGATAGCTTCCCCCACAAGAGGGCAGACAGCAGTATCAAGCAGTAGCAGCAGTATTTCACCTTGTGGAAATGAAAATCACAGCCAAAGAAAGACACAGAAAATGAAAAGGCAAAAGACTTTGTACCAGATGAAGGGACAGGATAAAAACCCAGAAAAACAACTAAATGAAGAGGAGATAGGCACCCTTACAGAAAAAGAATTCAGAATAATGATGGTGAAGATGATCCAGGACTTTGAAAAAAGACTGGATGCAAAGATCGAAAAGTTTACCAAAGACCTAGAAGAATTAAAGAGCAAACAAACAGAGATATGCAACATGATAACTGAAATGAAAAATACACTAGAAGGAATCAACAGCAGACTAACTGAGGCAGAAGGGCAAATAAGTGACCTGGATGACAGAATGGTGAAAATCACTGATGTGGAAAAGAATAAGGAAAAAAGAATGAAAAGAACTGAAGACAACCCAAGAGACCTCTGGGACAATGTTAAACATGCCAACATTCGCATTATAGGGGTCCCAGAAGGAGAAGAGAGAGAGAAAGGACCTGAGAAAATATTGGAAGAGATTATAGTTGAAAACTTCCCTAACATGGGAAAGGAAATAGCTACCCAAGTCCAGGAAGTGCAGAGAGTCCCAGGCAGGATAAACCCAAGGAGAAACATGCCAAGACATATAGTAGTCAAATAGACAAAAATTAAAGACAGAGAAATGTTATTAAAGCAACAAGGGAAAAACGACAAATAACATACAAGGGAACTCCCATAAGGTGAACAGCTGATTTCTCAGAAGAAACTCTGCAAGCCAGAAGGGAGTGGCATGATATATTTCAAGTGATGAAAGGGAAGAACCTACAACCAAGAATACTCTACCCAGCAAGGATCTCATTCAGATTCGATGGAGAAATCAAAAGCTTTACAGACAAGCAACAGCTAAGAGAATTCAGCACCACCAAACCAGCCCTACAACAAATGCTAAAGGAACTTCTCTAAATGGGAAATATAAGAGAAACCTACAAAAGAGGACCTACAAAAACAAAAACAACAACAAAACAATTAAGAAAATGGTAATAGGAACATACATATCGATGATTACCTTGAATGTAAATGGACTAAATGCACCAACCAAAAGACACAGACTGGCTGAATGGATACAAAAACAAGACCCGTATATATGCTGTCTACAAGAGACCCACTTCAGACCTAGGGACACATACAGATGGAAAATGAGGGGATGGAAAAGATATTCCATGCAAATGAAAATCAAAAGAAAGCTAGGGTAGCAATAGTCACATCAGATAAAATAGACTTTAAAATAAAAAATGTTACAAGAGACAAGAAAGGACATTACATAAAGATCAAGGGATCCATCCAAGAAGAGGAGATAACAATTATAAATGCATATGCAGCCAGTATAGGAGCACCTCAATACATAAGGCAAATGCTAACAACTATGAAAGAGGAAATGCAAGGCAGAAATAGAGACATAGATGTAGAGAACAAACACATGGACACCAAGTGGGGAATGGGGGGCAGGGTTAGTGGGGGATGAATTGGGAGATTGGGATACCAAATTGTACACTCTAAATATACGCTGTTTATTGTCTGTTAACTGTATCTCAATAAAAGTTCTTAAAAAATAAATAAATAAAAATAGATATTGGAGTTACAGACAGGCACTTAAAAATAACTTTGATTATGCTTACCCCATGAACCTAATCCAACTCCTATGGATATACACAAGAGATTTAAGTGTATACATCTAACAAAAGACATGCACAATAATGTTCATAGCAGTATTATTCATCATGAAACAAAATAGAAATGAACTGTATGTCCATTACCAATTAAGCTTAGTGCACTTTATGTATTTAATACATGAATCTTAAAGCTCAATAAAGAAGTAAAGTGAATAAAATAAATATGATTAATATGCTCAAGAAAATAGAGGAAAACATGGAAAATCTCACTAGAAAACTGGAATTTATAGTAAAAATATAATGAAGATTATAGAACCAAACAATGAAATATTTAAAAATCAACATCTTAATATATAGCCTTAACAGCATATTAAACACAAGAGAAGGGAAGATTAATAAATTGGAAGATAGGTCATTTGAATGGAGAGCATGAAGGGAAAACAGGATGGAAAATATAGAAAAGAACATGGAATGCTTTGCTGAAACCCTTTGGGGAGCTCAGGGCTTTCTAGGGAATCAGCCACTAGTCTCCTTGCATGGCCCTGCAATAAACCTTTCTCTGCTCAAAAAGAAAAAGAAAAAAAAAAGAACATGGGATGTATGATACATTAAAAAATATCTAGAATATGTGTAATGGACATCCTGTAAAGAGTAAAGAGAGAACAGGGCACAAAAATTATTTGGAGAGACCTGGTTCAATTTTTACAGAACTGGTGAATGTCAGGAAGCTCTAGAATCATGAAACTCTAAGAACACCAAGGAGAATAAATTTAAAAGTCACACTAGACATATCATAGTAAAACTGACCAAAATGAAAGACAAACACTTTTAAAGTAGAAAGAAAAAAAGAGAGTTATTAACTTTCAAAGTAGCAACAATAAGCCTCACAATGAAATGATATCTTTATTTTTTCTACTTTATTGAGAAATAAGTGACAAATGTAATAGTGTGTATTTACAATGTACATGGTAATTTGATATACAATGTAGAATAATTACCAAGATCAAGAGAATTAACACATCCATCATCTCACATAAGTAACTCTTTTGTGTGTGGTGGGAATGCTTAAGATGTACCCTCAGCAACATTCAAGTATATAGTACCATATTATTAACCATAGTCACCATGCTGTATATTAGATCCTCAGAACTTATTTATCTTATAACTGAAAGTATATACTCTTTGACCTACATCTTCCATTTCCTCGTTCCCACAGTCCCTGGCAACCACCATTCTATTATGTTTCTATGAAATCAGCTTTTTTTAAGATTCCATATATAAGTGATACCATACAGTATTTGTCTTTCTCTGTTTTACTTCACTTAGCATAATGCCCTCCACTTGTATCCTTCTATTGTCACAAATAGAAGGATTTCCTTCTTTTTATGGCTGAGTGTGAAAATGAATTATCACATCTTCTTTATCCATTCACTTGTCAAAAAACATTTAGGACGTTTAGGTTGTTTCCATATCTAGGCTATTGTAAATCATGTTGCAATGAACATGGGAGTGCAAATTTCTCTTTGAGATACTTGTTTCATTTCCTTCAGATTTATACTAAGAAGTGGGATTGCTGGATCATATGATGGTTCTATTTTAAAATATTTTTTAAAAACCCATTCTATTTTCCATAGTGTCTGCACCAATTTACATTCCCACCTACAGTGCAGAAGGTTTCCCTTTTCTCCACATCCTCACCAACACTTATCTTTTTGATAATAGCCATCCTAACAGGTGTGAGGTAATCTCAATGTGGTTTTGATTTGCATTTCCCTGATAATTAGTGATCTTGAGCATCTTTTCTTATACCTGTTGGCCATCTATATGTCTTCTTTGGAAAAAACTCTATTGATATCCTCTGCCCATTTTATAATTGAGTTGTTTGGTTTTTTGATATTAAGTTGTATGAGTTCTTTATATATTTTAGATACTAACCCATTATGAGATATATAATTTTCTCCCATTCAGTAGGCCACCTTTTCTTTCTGTTTCCTCTGCTCTGCAGACGTTTTTTAGTTTGATGTAGTCCCACTTGTTCATTTTTACTATTGTTGTCTTTGTTTTTGGTGTCAAATCCAAAAAATTTATCACCAAGACTGATGTCAAGGAGCATATGAACTTTGTTTCCTTCTAGAAGCTTTATGGTTTCAGGCATTACATTCAAGTCTTTAATCCATTTTGAGTTGATTTTGTGGTAGAGCAAGATAGTGGTCCAGTTTCATTCTTTTGCATATAACTGTCCAGTTTTCCCAACATCATTTATTGAAGACACTTTTTCCCAATTGTATATTTTTGGCTCCATTGTCATAAATTGATTGACTATATATGTTTGGGTTTATTTCTGGGTCTCTCTTCTGTTCCATTGATCTATGTATCTGTTTTTATGCCAATAACATACTGTTTTGATTACTATAGCTTTGTAATATAGTTTGAAAGCAGGGAGCAATGTTGCCAGTTTGTTATTCTTTCTCAGAATTCCTTTAGGTATTCAGGATCTTTTGTTATTCCATACAAATTTTAGGATTGTTTTTTCTAGTTCTGTGAAAAATGCCATTGGAATTTGATAGAGATTACATTGAATCTGCAAATAACTTTGAGCATCATGGACATTTTAACAATATTAATTCTTCCAATCCATGGGCACAAAATATCTTTCTATTTATTTCTGTCACATTCAATTTCTTTTTCAATGTCTTATAATTTTCTATGGATAGGTCATTAACCTCCTTGGTTAAATTTATTCTCAGATATTTAATTCTTTTTGATGTAATTGTAAATGGGATGTTTTCTTAATTTCCCTTTCTGATAGTTTCATATTAGGAGATAAAAACAAACTGATTTTGTATAATAATTTTACAACTTTACTAAATTTGTTTATTCTAACAGTTCTTTGGTGGAGTCTTATGGTTTTCTACATATAATTCTCTGTCATCTGTAAATAATGCAGTTTTACTCCTTCCTTTCCAGTTGGGATATATTCTATTTCTTTTCCTTGCCTAATTGCTCTCACTAGGACTTCCAATACTATGTTGAATAAAAGTGGCCAGAATGGGAATCCTTTACTTCTTCCTGATTTTAGAGGAAAAATTTCACCTTTTTGACACTGAGTATAATATTAGCTCTGTGCTTGTCATACATGGCAGTTATCATGTTTTGGTACATTCCCTCTATATCCACTTTGTTGAGTTTTTATCATAAATGGATGCTGTATTATGTCAAATATTTTTAATGTATCTATTGAGATGATCATATGATTTTATCCTTTACTTTGTTAATGTGGTGTGTTACATTGATTGATTTATGGATATTGAATCATTGTTACATCCCTGGAATAAATCCCACTTGATCATGGTATATTCTCTTTCTAATATATTGTTGAATTTGTTTGTTAATATTTTGTTGAGAATTTTTGCATCTATGTATATCAGTGATACTGGCATGTCATTTTTTGTAGAGTCCTTTTCTGGTTTTGGTATCAGGGTAATTCTGGCCTCAAAAAATGAGTTTGGAAGTGTTCCCTCCTCTTCTTTCTTTGGAAAAGTTTGAGAAGGACTGCTATTAAGTCTTTTTTTTTTAATGTTTGGTAGTATTCACCAGTAAAGCTGTCTGGTTTTGAACTTCTGTTTGTTTGGAGGTTTTTGATTACTGAATCAACTCCTTACTAGCAATCAGTATATTCAGATTTTATTTCTTCATTATTCATTCTTGGTAAGTCATATGTTTCTAGAAATTTATACAATTCTTCTTTGTTAGCAAATTTGTTGGCATAGAATTGTTCATATTAGTCTCTTATGATCCTTTGTATTTCTTCAGTGTTAGTTAAAACATCTCCTTTTTAATTTCTGATCTTATTTGAGTCTGCTCTCTTTTTTTCTTGGTACGTCTAGCTAAAGGTTTGTCAATTTTGTCTATCTTTTCAAAGAACCAGCTCTTGGTTTCATTGATCTTTTCTATTGCCTTGCTAGATCTCTATTTTATTTATTTCCACTCTGATTTTTGTTATCTCCTTCCTTCTAACTTTGGGCTTCATTTGTTCTTATTTTTCTCCCATCTTTGATATATAAAATTAGGTTATTTGAGATTTTCTTTTTTCTTGATGTGGGCATTTATTGCTATAAATTTCCCTCTCAGAACTGCTTTTGCTTCATCTCGTAAGTTTTGGTATGTTCCATTTCCATTTTCCTTTATCTCAAGGAAACAATGGTGTTCAATCAACACATATTTGTTAATTTTCTAGTTTTCTTCTTGTAATTGATTTCTAGTTTTATACCATTGTGGTCAGAAAATATGCTTGATATAATTTCAACCTTCTTAAATTTATTAAGACTTGTTTTGTGGCCACTCATATAATCTCAGAGAATGTTCTATTTGCACTTCAAAAGAATGTGTATTCTACTGCTTGTGGATAGAATGATCTTTATATTTCTGTTAACTCCATTTGGTGTAATGTGTAAGTCTGATGTTTCCTATCATCTTTCTGAATTATCTATCCATTGATGTAAGTGGGTTATTAGAATGCCCTATAATCAGTGTATTGCTATCTGTTTCTCCCTTTATGTATGTTAATATTTGCATTATATATTTAGGTGCTATATATTGGGTCCATAAACATTTACAAATGGTATATCCTCTTGTTGGACTGTCCCTTTTATTATGTAATGACCTTCTATATCTCATATTATCATCTTTGTATTAAAGACTATTTTTTCTGATATAAGTATAGCTACTCCAGCTTTCTTTAGGTTTCCATGTGCATGTAATATTGTTTTCTATCCCTCCATTTTCAGCCTGTGTGTGCCCTTACATCTGAAGTGAGTCTCTTGTTGGCAGCATACACATGGGTCTTGTATTTTTATCCATTCAACCATGGTCTGTCTTTTGATTGGAGGATTTCATTCATTTACATTTAAAGTAATTCTTGATAGGTATGTATTTGATTCCATTTTGTTAATATTCTGGCTGTTTTATGGTTTCTCTCTGTTTCTTTCTTCTTCTCTTGCTCTCTTCCGTCGTGGCTTGATGACTTTCTTTAGTTATAATCCTCTATTTTGAGTTGATAACAAATTAAGTTTAAACATATTCTGAAGTTCTATACTTCTATTTGCCCCACATTATGTTTTTGATGTTACATTTTACATCTTCTATCTTTGTATCCCTTTACTATTTATTGTAGTTATAATTATTTTAACTACATCTGTATTTTAATCTCTATATTGAGCTTTATGTGGTTAATCCACTACCTCTACTATATAATTACCAGTGGGATTTATACCTTTATATGTTTTCTTGTTACTAAATAGCACCCTTTCTTTTTAGCTTTAAGTTCTTTTAACATTTCTTATATAGCCAGTTTAGGAGTGATGAATCCTTTAGCTTTTGCTTCTCTGGAAAACTCTTTAATTCTCTTTCAATTATGAATGATAACTTTTCTGGGTATAGTATCCTTAGTTGGTAGTTTTTTCTTTCAGCACTTTGAATATATTTTGCCACTCCTTTCTGGCCTGAAACGTTTCTGCTGAAAAATCTGTTGACAATCTTATGAGGGTTCCTTGTGTGTAACAAGTTGTTTTTCTCTTGCTGCTTTTAAGATTTTCTCTTTGTCTTTAACTTCTGACATTTTTATTATGATGTGTTTTGGTATAGGTCTCTTTGGGTTCTTGTTTGGAAATCTTTTTGCTTCCTGGATCTGGAGGTCTGTTTGCTCCCACAGGTTAGGGAAGTTTTCAGCCATTTTATCTTTAAATAACTTTTCTGCCCTTTTCATGCTCTCTTCTCCCCTTGGAGCCCCTATTATGCAAATGTTGGGCTGCTTAAGGTTGTCCCATATGTCTCTTAAGCTATCCTCACTTTTTTCATTTTTTTAATGCTATTCTGACTGGGTGAGTTTCACTACCCTGTCTTTTGAGTTCACTGATCCATTCTCCTCCTCCATCCAGTCTGTTATTGAAATACTCCAGTGTATTTTTCAATTATTATATTCTACAGTTCTGAGACTTCTACTTGCTTCTTTCTCATATTTTTTACCTCTTCATCAAAGTTTGCACTGTATTCATCGACTTTTCTCTTCAGTTCAGTGACCTTCTTCATGACCATTACTTTTAACTCTTTGTCAGGTAAATCACTTATTTCCATTTTATTGTTTTTTTTTTCCCTTAGGTATTATCTTTTTCTTTTGTTTGGAACATATTCCTATGTTTCTTAATTTTGATTGATTCCCTGTGTTGGTTTCTACTCAACAGATAAAACAACTACCTCTCCCAGTCTTGAGTGAGTGGCTTAATGTAGGAGATTAACCTTATTGTTCAACTCTGTCCTAACTCTTGGCTGTCTCTCAAACCTTTGATACTATTCAAGAACCCTATTTTATTTTCAATACATTCCACTAGTTGAGGGTATGAGACCTGCCAGTGTCCCAGAGGGGAGGACCTCAGTCAGCACCCTATATTTAGGCTGATTGAAAGCCATACCCTCCATTAGCAGCTTCTAAAGTATGTAAATATATTCCATCCTATGGACTGCAAGTGTCAACCACACTTACCACCAGTGCCAGGTGATCTAGAAGTGTCCTCTGGGAAGCAGATGCAAAAATCAGGTCTCCAAAGAAATGTATAGGCTTCTGCCTGGGAGATACCAGCAAGCTGTAGTGAGGCATGGGAGAGCTCAAAGTTGGTGTGCACTGGCTTATGTTTCTCTGGGAACACGTCCATAGATCTCTAGATGTGTGCAAGACCTGAAGGCTACCCTCAGGTCAATGCTCTGGGACAAGAAAATAGACCTCTTTCACAAAAAGACTTGCAGTTTGTTTCAGTATGCTGTCTATGAAGAGCCCTGCAGACTGGAGGTTCAAGATGGCAGAATAGAAGGACGTGTGCTCACTCTCTCCTGTGACAGCACTGGAATCACAACTAACTGCTGAACAATCATTGAGAAGAAGACACTGGAACTCACCAAAAAAGACACCCCACATCCAGAGACAAAGGAGAAGCTGCAATGACATGGTAAGAGGGGTGCAATCCCGATAAAATCAAATCCCATAACTGTGGGGTGGGTGACTCAAACTGGAGAACAGTTATACCACAGAAGTCTACCCACTGGAGTCAGGGTTCAGAGCCCCATATCAGGGTTGCCAACCTAGGGGTCTGGCAATGGGAGGAGGAAACACCAGAGAATCAGATTTGAAGGCCAGTGGTATTTCGTTGCAGGACTTCCACAGGACTGGGGGAAACAGAGACTCCGCTATTTAAGAGCACACAAAAAGTAGTGTGTTTGCCAGGACCCAGGGGGAATGAGAAGTGAACCCATATGAGACTGAACCAGACCTACCTGCTGGTGCTGGAGGGTTGCCTGCAGAGGCAGGGGGTGGCTGTGTCTCACTGCACAGACAGGGACACTGGTGGCGGGGGTTCTGGGAAGTGCAAATTGGTGCGAGCCCTCCCAGAGTCCACCATTAGCCCCAACAAAGAGCCTGTAAGCTCCACTACTGGGTAGCCTCAGGCCAAACAAGCAACAGGGTGGGAACACAGCTGCACCTATCAGAAGACAAGCAGATTAAAGTTTAACTGAGTTCTGTCCACTAGAGCAAAACACAGCTCTACCCACCACTGGTCCCTCCAATCAGGTGCATGCACAAGCCTCTTAGATAGCCTCATCCACCAGAGGGCAGAGAGCAGTATCAAGAAGAACTATAATCCTGCATCCACAGAATGAAAACCACAGCCATAGAAAAAAGATAAACAAAATGAAAAGGCAGAGGACTTTGTACAGATGAAGGAACAAGATAAAACCCCAGAGAAACAACTAAATGAAGTGGAGAAAGGCAACCTTCCAGAAAAAGAACTCAGAATGATAGTGAAGATGATCCAGGAACTTGGAAAAGGAATGGAGAAGATGCAAGAAATGTTTAAAAAGATATAGAAGAATTAAAGAACAAACAACCAGAGATGGGCAATACAATAACTGAAATGAAAAATACACTAGAAGGAACCAATAGCAGAAAAACTGAGGAAGAAGAACGGATAAGTGACCTGGAAGACAGAATGGTGGAAATCACTGACACAGAATAGACTAAAGAAAAAAGAATGAAAAGAAATGAAGACAGCCTAAGAGACCTCTGAAACAACATTAAAATACACCAACATTCACATTATAGGGGTTCCAGAAGGAGAAGAGATAGATAAAGGACCCGAAAAAATATTGGAAGAGATTATAGTCGAAAACTTTACTAACATGGGAAAGACACACCCAAGTTCAGGAAGCACAGAGAGTCCCAGGCAGGATAAACCCAAGAAGAAACATGCCAAGACACATAGTAATCAAATTGACAAAAATTAAAGACAAAGAAAAATTATTAAAAGCAATAAGGGAAAAACAACAAATAACATACAGGGGAAATTCCATGAGGTTAATAGATGATTTCCCAGCAGAAA
Organism: Hippopotamus amphibius kiboko; assembly: GCF_030028045.1. Classification (NCBI taxonomy): domain Eukaryota; kingdom Metazoa; phylum Chordata; class Mammalia; order Artiodactyla; family Hippopotamidae; genus Hippopotamus; species Hippopotamus amphibius. The sequence goes on along the minus strand of NC_080203.1, from coordinate 69,013,497 downwards.
CTCTGCAAACCAGAAGCGACAGTCATGATATATTTCAAGTGATGAAAGGGAAGAACCTACAACCAAGAATACTCTACCCAGCAAGGATCTCATTCAGATTTGATGGAGAAATCAAAAGATTCACTGCCAAGAAAAAGCTAAGAGAAGTCAGCACTACCAAACCAGCCCCACAACAAATACTAAAGGAACTTCTCTAAGTGGGAAACACAAGAGAAGAAAAGGACCTACAGAAACAAACCCAAAACAATTAAAAAAATGGTAATAGGAACATACATATTGCTAATTACCTTGAATGAAAATGAACTAAATGGTCCAACCAAGAGACAGAGACTGGCTGAATGGATACAAAACCAAGACCCATATATATGCTGTCTACAAGAGACCCATTTCAGACCTAGGGACACATACAGACTGAAAGTGAGGGGATGCAAACAGATATTCCATGCAAATGGAAATCAAAAGAAAGCTGGAGTAGCAATAATCATATCAGAGAAAATGACTTTAAAATAAAGAATATTGCAAGAGACAAGGAAGGACACTACATAAAGATATAGGGCTCAATCCAAGAAGAAGATATAACAACTATAAATATATATGCACCCAATACAGGAGCACCTCAATACATAAGGTAAACGCTAACAACTATAAAAGAGGAAATTGACAGTAACACGATGAGTGGGGGACTTTAACATGCCACTGACACCAATGGACAGATCATCCAGACAGAAAATTTATAAGGAAACACAATCTTTAAATGACACAACAGACCAGATAGATTTAATTGATATTTATAGGACAGTCTATTCAAAAACAGCAGATTATGCTTTCTTCTCAAGTGCACACAGAATTTTCTCCAGAATAGATCACATCTTGGATCACAAACCAAGCCTTGGTAAATTTAAGAAAACTGAAAACATATCAAGCATCTTTTATGACCACAATGCTATGAGATTAGAAATCAATTACAGGAAACAAAAAATGTAAAAAAACATAAACAGATGGAGGCTGAACAATGTGCTACTGAACAACCAAGACATGATTGAAGAAATCAAAGAGAACACCAAAAAATTCATAGAGACAAAGGGCAATTAAAACGTAATGATCCAAAACCTGTGGGATGCAGCAAAAGCAGTTCTAAGAGGGAAGTTTACAGCAATACAATCCTACCTCAAGAAACAAGAAAAATACCAAATAAACAATCTAACCTTACACCTAAAGAAATCAGAGAAAGAAGAACAAACAAAACCCAAAGTTAGTAGGAGGAAAAAAATCATAAAGATCAGAGCAGAAATAAATGAAATAGAAACAGAAAACAATAGCAAAGATCAATAAAATTAAAAGCTGGCTCTTTGAGAAGATAAACAAAACTGATAAACCTTTAGCCAGAGTCATCAAGAAAAAGAGGGAGAGGACTCAAATCAATAAAATTAGAAATGAAACAGGAGAAGTTACAATGGACACCGCAGAAATAAAAAGCATCATAAGAGAGTACTACAAGCAACTATATGCCAATAAAATGGACAACCTGGAAGAAATGGAAAAACTCTTAGAAAGGTATAACCTTCCAAGATTGAATCAGGAAGAAATAGAAAATAAGAACAGACCAATCACAAATAATGAAATTGAAACTGTGATTAAAAATCTCCCAACAAACAAGCCCAGAACCAGACGGTTTCACATGTGAATTCTATCAAACATTTAGAAAAGTGCTAACACCTATCCTTCTTAAACTCTTCCAAAAAATTGCAGACGAAGGAACACTCATAAACTCATTTTATGAGGCCACCATGACCCTGAAACCAAAACCAGACAAAGACACTACAAAAAAAGAAAATTACAGACCAATATCACTTATGAATCTGGGTGCAAAAATCCTCAACAAAATACTGGCCAACAGAATCCAACAACACATTAAAAGGATCATACACCATGATCAAGTGGGATTTATCCCAGGCATGCAAGGATTCTTCAATATATGCAAATCAATCAATGTGACACACCTTATTAACAAATTGAAGAATTAAAACCATATGATCATCTCAATAGATGCAGAAAAAGCTTTTGACAAAACTCAACACCCATTTATGGTAAAAACTCTCCAGAAAGTGGGCATAGAGGGAACCTACCTCAACATAATAAAGGCCATATATGACAAACCCAGAGCAAACATCATTCTCAATGGTGAAAAACTGAAAGCCTTCCCTCTAAGATCAGTAACAAGACAAGGATGTCCACTCTCGCCACTACTATTCTACATAGTTTTGGAAGTCCTGCAACAGCAATTCAAAAAGGAAAAAAAAAAGAATCCAAATTGGAAAAGAAGTAAAACAGTTACTGTTTGCAGATGACATGATACTGTACATAGAAAATCCTAAAAATGATACCAGAAATCTACTAGAGCTAATCAATGAATTTGGTAAAGTTGCAGGATACAAAATTAACACACATAAATCTCTTGCATTCCTATACACTAACAATGAAAAATCAGAAAGATAAATTAAGGAAACAATCACAATCACCACTGCAAAAAAAGAATAAAATACTTACAAATAAACCTAACTAAGGAAGTAGAAGACCTGTACTCAGGAAACTTTAAGACACTGATGAAAGAACTCAAAAACGACACAAACAGATGGAGAGATACACCAAGTTCTTGGATTGGAAGAATCAGCATTGTGAAAATGAGTATACTACACAAGCAATCTACAGATTCAATGCAACCCCTGTCAAATTACCAATGCCATTTTTTTTGCAAAACTAGAACAAAAAAATCCTAAAATTTGTATGGAGACAAGAGACCCCAAATAGCCAAAGCAATCTTGAGGGAAAAAAGTGGACCTGGAGGAATCAGACTCCCTGACTTCAGACTATACTGCAAAGCCTCAATAATCAAGACAATATGGTACTGACATAAAAAGAAATGTAGATAAATGGAACAGAATAGAAACCCCAGAGATAAACTATGGTCAAATGATCTATGACAAAGGAGGCAAGGATAGACAATGGAGAAAAGACAGCCTCTTCAATAAGTGGTGCTGGGAAAATTGGACAGCTACATGTAAAAGAATGAAATTAGAACACTCCCTAACACCATACACAAAAAATAAACTCAAAATGGATTAAAGACCTAAATGTAAGGCCAGACACTATAAAACTCTTAGAGGAAAACATAGGCAGAACACTCTGACATAAATCACAGCGAGATCCTTTTTGACCCACCTCCTAGAATCATGGAAATCAAAACAAAGTAAACAAGTGGAACCTAATGAAACTTAAAAGCTTTTGCACATCAAAGGAAACCATAAACAAGACAACCCTCAGAATGGGAGAAAATATTTGCAAATGAATCAACAGACAAAGGATTAATCTTCAAAATATATAAACAGTTCATGCAGCTCAATATAAAAAAAGCAAACAACCCAATAAAAAAATGGGCAGAAGACCTAAATAGGCATTTCTCCAAAGAAGACATACAGATAGCCAAGAGGCACATGAAAAGCTGCTCACCATCACTAATTATTAGAGAAATGCAAATCAAAACTACAATGATGTATCACATCACACCAGTTAGAATGGGCATCATCAGAAAATCTACAAACAATAAATGTTGGAGTGGGTGTGGAGCAAAGGGAACCCTCCTACACTGTTGGTGGGAAAGTAAATTGATACAGCCACTATGGAGAACAGTATGGAGTTTCCTTAAAAAACTAAAAATGGAATTACCATATGACCCAGAAATCCCACTACTGGGCATATATCCTGAGAAAACCATAATTCAAAAAGACACATGAACCCCAGTGTTCACTGCAGCACTATTTACAGTAGCCAGGTCATGGAAACCACCTAAATGTCCATCAACAGACAAATAGATAAAGAACATGTGGTATATATATACAACGGAATATTACTCAGCTGTAAAAAGGAAGGAAATTGGGACATTTGTAGAGACATGGATGGACCTTGAGACTGTCATAAAGAATGAAATGTCAGAAAGAGAAAAACAAATGTCATATATTAACACATATATGCGGAATCTAGAAAAATGGTACAGATCAACTGGTTTGCAAGACAAAAATAGAAACACAGATGTAGAGAACAAACATATGGATACCAAGGGGTGAAGGCTGGAGCGAGGGGGGGGGGGGGTTGGGGTGGCATGAATTGGGAGATTGAGATTGCTATATATACATTACTAATAAGAAAAAATACCAAACTGTATACTTTAAATATAAGTAGTTTATTGTATGTCAATTATATCTCAATAAAAGTTCTTAAGAAAAAAAAAAAAGAAGAGCCCTGTGAGTGGTATCATGCCAAGAAATATCTCGCCAATTGTTATAGCCCCATGGCACCCAGGAATGCAATACCTTTGGCCACCAGGCTCAGGCAATCAATGGGCATCCCCTGGGCTGCAGCCTGAAAGAGCAGAGAACTAGAAGTAAAAACTGGAGCACCAAATGCACATAAAAGCTCCCCTCAAGAGATACTAGTGCTTTGGATTAAGACAGATGGAAAGTGCAAAGATAGTGTCCACTCTTCAAGGCCTCTGGAGAGGATTATATTCAGCCCTTAGATACATGTTTAATTAGAAGCCTTCCCCTCAGGCTACAATTATGATGATAAGTTAATAGGCTTCATCATAGAAAGACAGAGCTCCTGGGTCTATTGCCTTTTTGCTGTGCACTGGAGATGGTAGCAAGTTTAAACCTTCCTGTTGATTACAGCTCTGTGGGACCCATGAGTGAAAGGGCCACTGGCCACTGGAGCCAGGTGATAGAGAGGTGTCCCCTGGCAGAAACCACAAAAACTGGGGTAGCAGATATAAAACCTATGCACCAGATGCATGTAAAAGTTCCCCTCTGCGAGTTACTGACACTCTGGAGCATAGTAGAGGGAGAGTGCAAAGAATGCACCCACAGACTGGAACAAGGTAGAGGAAAATTGTCAAGATTGCACCTGTCAGGAAAGAAGAAAGAAAAAATACCCTAGAGTTAAAAATTTTTTTTAAATGTTGCAGCCACTAGCTGGAGCTAGGCAGAAGGAAAGAAAAAAGCAGGAAGGAAGGAAGGAAGGGAGGGAGGGAGGGAGGGAGGGAGGAAGGAAGGAAGGAAGGAAGGAAGGAAGGAAGGAAGGAAGGAAGGAAGGAAGGAAGGAAGGAAGGAAGGAAGGAAGGAAAGCCTAGAGGTTTGTTTTTGGTTTTTTGTTTTGTTTTGTTTTTTTAAAAAAGAGATGGTGTCTGGCAGCTGGAGCAAGGCAGAAGGAAAGTGCAAACGTGGCATGCAGCAGTCCCTGTCCCAGAGAGCACCTCAGCAGTCCTCCAAAAGTGTGTCAAATCAGATGTCTGTCCCTCAGGCCTATGTTCAAAGATAAGCAAATGAGCCTATCCCTTACAACTTCTGGGCACACCTTAATTGGCCACTTCTTTGCTGGGCAAGCTAGTATATGTGTGTAAGCCCTTTAAGTGCCATTTCTCAGATCCCTATAGCATTGTGACTCTCATGGACACCAGCCCCATTGGTTTTCAAGGCTAGATGTTTTTGTAGCCGAGCAGGACCCTATGGGACCTTCCTTGGACAGACTCCTTCTCTCGTGTCCTTTGCCTGCCTCTTGTTTATAAAAAAGCTTGGACCTCCCTGGTGGCCCAGTGGTTAAGAATCCGCCTGCCAATGCAGGGGACACAGGTTTGATTCCTGGTCTGGGAAGATCCCACATGCTGCAAAGCAACTAAGTTGTGGGCCACAACTACTGAGCCTGTGCTCCAGGGCCTGAGAGCCAGAACTACTGAAGCCCACGCACCACAACTACTGAAGCCTGTGCACTCTAGGGCCCGTGTGCCACAATTACTGAGCCCATGTGCCACAACTACTGAAGCCCACACACCTAGAGCCCGTGCTCCACAAGAGAAGCCACCGCACTGAGAAGCCCACGCACCACAACAAATACTAGCCCCAGCTCGCCACAACTAGAGAAAGCCCTCACCCAGCAATGAAGACCCAATGCAGCGGGAAAAAAAAAAAAAAAAAGCTTTAGTCTCCTAGACTTTTCCTGAGTTCCAAAGAACAGATTCAACAAGTTACTAACTAGGGAAGGGAGGGAATGCAGAAACAAAGCAAAAGCAAGCGCAACATAATCTTTTCCATGATTGTTGGCTTAAACTAATGCCTTGATCTATTACCCCAAACTTTCAAAATAATGTCCTGTGGCTTCAACCAGTTGGCCCCAAGCAGAAAGACTGAAAAGGTGGTATTAGGTGGTATATATTAATATCAGCCCATTGCTGCTCTCCAATTAGCTACAAAGTTCAATTAACATCATCCTGGAGTGCAAAGTATACTAAAGGTATGGTACTATAGACCTTCTCCAGCTTTTATCAGGACTAAGAAGTAGCAGAATCTTGGCAACTGTTTGCTTAAGGGGTTATGGTCCTGTCTTTTAGTTTCTACTTTGTTTCTTCTGATTACAAAATGAAGAGAGGTTATTATATTAAACTTGCTTAAATATGAAATTGTTTAAAACCTAAAAATTAACCTAATGAATATTGTTTTGTTATGAAAGCAAATACCATGAGGGAAGGGAAGAGTGGGCAGGGGAATATAGCCCTCTTTTTTTTTTTTTTTTCATTCTTTCTGCTGCTGCCATCTAGTGTTCTGTCTATAGCGTTTGCATTTGCTTTTTAGTATTAACTGATATCCCTCAGTATCCCTAAATGTCACTGCAAGAAAAGATCTTGGTATTCTGACTTGCCTGTCCAATATGCTTTTCATTTTACCACATTTGGGACAAAGTAGGACATAATCATAACAACTGTAGCTCTCATTTGTGATGGTCTCTGCAGTTTACAAAGTACTTTCACACACTTGTCATCTTAGATTGCTCCTAATAGCAGCATTTCAATAATCCAGAGACTACAAATTCTTTAAGGCAAATAACCATAGAATTCAGAACTAAAAAGGATATTAGAGCATAGCTAGCCCAATAGTTTTCAAATCATGTTATTCTCTGTCCTAGGGCTCCAGGGAAGTGACTTTGGGGTAGGGGTAGAGGTAATGGGACTTCCTCCCCTCACCCCTATCACCACAAAAAACACCTCCTTTATATATAGCACTGTTCCATTGATTTTATATGTTTTGTATATTTGGGTACCAATAAGATTTTATTTTTCTGTATGAGATTTTGTTCACAGCCAAGATTCTACTACTTAAAAGTTGAAAATCCATACAGATGAGAAAAGTTAAAGCTCAGAGAGGTTCAGTCATAAGTCAAAGATCATGCAGCTAATAAGTAGTAGAGCAAGATCTGCCTGATTCTAAGGCCCAGTTTGACTTCCCAGACTATGGAGTTGCTTATAATGAAAGAGATTAAATCCAGAGAGTTAAAAGAAATGAAATATCAGATCAAAAAAAGATGGCTTTTTAAAAACTGTGGTAAAATATACATAAAATGTACCATTTTAACCATTTTAAGTTTATAATTTGGTGTCATTAAGTACATTTACAATGTGTATCCACCACTATTTATTTCCCTAACTTTTTTGCCATCCCAAACAGAAACTCCATATCCATTAAACAGTAACTCCCCATTCTTCTCTCTATCCAGTCCCTGGAAACCAACATTTATTTTCTGTGTCTATGAATTTGACTGCTCTAGGAACCTCATATAAGTAGAATCATATGATATTTGTCTGATTTCATTTAGCATAATGTCTTCAAGGTTCATCCATGTTGTAGCATGTGCCAGAATTCCCTTCCTTTTTAAGGCTAATATTACATTGTATGTATATACCACATTTCATTTATTCATTCATCCATCAGTGAACATTAGGTTATTCTCTACTGTTGACTGTTGTCAATAATGCTGCTATGAACATCGGTGTACAAATATATGTGAGTCCCTGATTTCATTTACTTTGGTATATATCTGAGAATAAAATTGCTAAATCATATGGTATTTCTATATTTAACTTTTTGCAAAACCACCAAATTCCTTTCCACATTGAAGTATATTTTTTCTTTTATTCTTTTTAAAAAAATTTTATTGTAGTATAGCTGATTTATAATGTGTTAGTTTCAGGTGTATAGCAAAGTGAATCAGTTATATATATATATTCTTTTTCAGATTCTTTTCCCATATAAGTTGTTACAGAATATTGAGTAGAGTTTCCTGTCCTTATTAGTTACCCATTTTGTATGATATCACTTATATGTGGAATCTAATAAAAATGATACAAATGAACTTATTTACAAAACAGAAACAGACTCACGGATCTCAAAATCAAACTTACGGTTACCAAAGAGAAACGTGGGGAGAAGTGATAAATTAGGAGATTGGGATTAACATATACACATTGAAGTATTTTTATTTTTATTTTTTTTCTTTCTATCTTTATTGGATTATAATAGCTTTACACTGCTGTGCCAGTTTCTGCTGTACAACACAATGAATCAGCTGTATTTATACATATATAATCATATCCCCTCCCTCCTGAGACTCCTTCCCATCCTCCCTATCCCACCCCTCTAGGTCATCACCAATCATCAAGTTGATCTCCCTGTGTTACGCAGCAGCTTCCCACTAGCTAGCTATTTTACACTTGGTAGTGTATAAATGTCATTGCTACTCTTTCACTTTGTCCCAGCTTCTCTTTCCCCCACTCCCCGTGTCCTCAAGTCTGTTCTGTACATCTGCGTCTTTATTCTTCCTCTGCCACTGAAGTACTTTTAAAAGCAATGGATTATAAATTCAGACAATATGTTTTCCAAATAATATATTTACCACTACCAATAAAGATTTTCCTTTTATGCTAAATTGTTTTTTCACAGAACATTGTTGTCTATAATCAAAAACACATTATGTGGTTTTTATTGCTGCTTATACTGAAGATTCTCTTGCTCTCCATATAGTTACAATGAGTTGAAGTTTTTGCTGATAGTTAATGCTGAGATTTAGAAGTCCTGTATTGTTTATGAAGACACATTTCTTTAGCATCTCTTCCTTTTTGTCTACCTTCCCTAACTTATTTTGGCAAAGCCCTAATCTAATAGCAATTCCAACATTTAAGTATATTTGCGTCCAAAAGAAGGAAGAATAAGACTAATTCACCATGCCATTTTTTGAAGTTGTTCCAGATCAATTAAATGCCCTCTTCTCAGTGTTAAATCCTCAGATTTCCTAAAGCATAATTTTTAAAATTAAAAATTTCTCACTGATCAGTTAACAAACTGAATGATCAACTTACAGTATCATGTCATAATGTCTCTTTTACCTGAAGTAACTCTGTGGTACAAATAAAATGTCCTTTTTATTTTTACCCCCAGCACAGATGTGAAAAGGTTCCAGCAGATGCATAATATAAAATCAAGTTGACCAGGATTGTCCTATCATTATTGCTAATATCAGTGAGTATGACAAAAATAAATTTGCTTGAAGGAAGTATTGTTAGGTACACTGGTTTTTAAAAGACAGTTCTACCAACATATTGACAGGTTCAAGAATTTAACCAAATGTTTACCTGCAGCCCTACTAAGCTTCTAAGTTAACAAGAGAGAATATCCCTGTTTTCATGGAGTTTCCAGTTTAGTGCCACGAGACAAAGCACAAATAAGCAAAAATAATTTCAGATAGTGACAAGTACTAGATGGAAAGTGTTATTCTTTAGATAAGATGGACAGGGAAGACATTTCTGAAGAGATACTTGAGCTAACACCTGAATGGCAAGTAGGAGGCAGCCATACAAATTATGATCCAGGCAGAGGGAATAGAAAGTGCAAAGGCCATGAGGTATAAGAGGAAAGGTACATATATACCAGATATGTAGGGTCTTGAAAGCCATGATAAGGAGTTTAGATTTTTAACATCAGTTCAATTTGTATCAATACAGTTAAATCACCATGTATAATCTACTATGAATGATTGATTCTGGATCTTGATTCAGAATTTTATAGAAGAATTGACAATTCCCTCATTCCTATGTTGGAAGACAAGTCATTGGAAGTAAATCCCATTATAAGTCCAATAAGGGATCATATCTCTGTACCTTTTTTACTACAAATTTATGATTGGATACTACTGATGAAAAGGAGGGAAAATAGGTCAGTGGTATTACTGCATTTTGTGATGCTTTCACGTGAAGTGTACTGCAATAGGAGAAAACAGGGAATTGGATTTCAAAGAATTTAAAAACCACTTGGTTTTATGGTTTCAGGGTTCAAGCCTGAGACACTTTGCGTCGGGGGGAGGTAGTAAACCATTTATGAATTGCAACACAAACCTAAAGCCCTCACCATTTCCAGCTAATCCTTATTCTTTGGAACAAATGAGGTTTGGAGTCAGTGAAAGGAAATCTGGACAGTCACTGGGGTTTTGCTGTTTCTATGGCCACTTCCTTACATTTCCACCCAAGTCTGCTTCCTATACCGCTTCAGGAGAAAAGTTGGAACAATAAGGTTGTTGGTAGGTCAAAAACTGACCTTAGAGCGCGTGGGCCAACCTGGGACCCTGCCAATGCCCAGCCAGGGTCCGGTGCCTACCCCGACACCCATTCTCCACTCCGGCTCTGCCCAAACAGTGGGCTCCCAGGCTTTGGGGGTTTGGGGGGATGGGGGCTTGATCCCTGGTGGGGGAACTAAGATCCTACATACCACGTGCCTCAACTAGAGAGCCAGTGTACTGTTAACTACAGAGCCCATGCGCCCTGGAGCCTGAGCACCGCAACTAGAGAGAGAAAAACCCAGATGCCATAACTAGAGAGAAGCCTGTGCACCGCAATGAAGAGCCTGCATGCTGCAACGAAAGATCCTGCATGCCACAATTAGGACCTGACGCAGCCAAAAATAATAAATAAATAAATAAAATTTAAAAAAAAACATTAAAAAAAAAGGGACCTTAGAAAAGGGCCAGAATTCCTAGTAACCAGAGGAATGATGGAAGCGTGTAGGCCTTGAAGAAATGCCATTTCATCTGTTTGATGAGGCTCATTAGCATCTCACATCACCATATTACATGATGAATGAGGACCCCCAACATTTCAAAAGGGTAGAATATAGGAATGACCCACCTAAGAAAGTCTTGGTGTTGCTTCAGGTGATGACATTGCTATATTCTCCAGGAAGCTAGAGATGGAAATGGCTCACACAGCTCAGGGCAGCCTTCTAGACATGGGACTAGGCCTCCATCTTGCAAATAAATGACGATACCCTTGGGCTAATTTCCCACTCAAGTCATATTGTTGTGGATTTGAACATGTGTGAGGGTTCTAATCACTCCACATACTCACTAATATTTGTTATTGTCTTTGTTATTATTATTTTTGCCATCTAAGTAGATGAAAAGTAGTATCTTGGAGTCCTGATTTGCATTTCCCTACGACTAATGTTGACCAACTTTTCATGTGCTTATTGGCCATTTGTTTATGTTCTTTGGAGAAATATTTATTCAAATCCTTTGCCCATTTTTTAAATGTGTTTCTTATCTTTTTGTTGTTGAGATGTAAGAGTTCTTTATGTATATTTTGCATACTCTATCCTTATCTATGATTTGCAACTTTTTTCTCCCTTTTTGTGGTTTATCTTTTCACTTTCTTGATAATGTTCTTTGAAGCACAAAAATGGTTAATTCTAATGAAGTCCAATTTATTGGTCTTTCTTTGGTTCCTTGTGCTTTAGATGTCATATCTATGAAACTATTGCCTAATCTAAGTTGACAAATATTTATACCTAGGTTTTCTTCAAATAGTTTTATAATTTTAGTTAGGTGTTTGATCCATTTTGAGTTAATTTTTTTTTAGCCAGTGTTTGCTGTACAACAAAGTGAATCAGCTGTATTTATAATTTTTACACGTGGTGTGATGTAATTGTCTAACTTCATTCTTTTGCATGTGATATCCAGTTATCCCAGCACTATTTGTTGAAAAGACTATTCTTACACAGATTGAATTGTCAAAAATCATCAGATCAAAAATAGGAGGAGAAAAAGATGGCAGCGAAGTAGAGAGACGTGGAGTGCATCCCTCTCCACAGATGCATTGGGAATGCACGGAAGGACGCAGTCATTCCCACAGAGAACCAGCTGAACACCAGCAGACGGCCTCGGACACCAGAAAAGGCTGCGGGGAACCTGACATAGCCGGTAGGGAGGCATCTACGAGGGCTCAAAGAGGGTGAAGCGGCGGAGCTGTGGCAGACGGGAGGGAGTGAGAAACATACGGAGGGTCCGCAGCGCAGCTCAGCGTTCCCGGACCGAGACATCGATCCGCGGCTGAACAGAGGGTCCAGGAGCGGGAGCGTGGGAACCGGAGAGCTGGTTCAGGGGGAGAAACATTGTTGCCGGTAGGGTGACGGACCGAGAGGACAGGAGGGAGGAGGTCCGCGGAGAGGAGTGCCGATCCCTGAGAGCTGCCCGGCCATGATGGCGGCTGGAGGCTGCAGGCTCCCGGGCGGGGGGGAGGAGCCGCGCGCATAGCCTCTCCCTCTCTTTCGGTGCCTCTGCAACAGGCAGCGGAGAGACGCCCTGCGGGGCCACATAAGGTGCTCAGGGATAACAAGCACCCTCAGGCGCTCGGGCGGGGCTAGATTAAAACTCCTTGCAACGCCAGCAGCAGGGAGGCTGCCGAGAGAAAAAAAAAAAAACAGCATCAAAAAGAAAAAACCCCGAGAGAGGCCCAACTCTAAGACTTTCTGTGTACGCCTGAGCCACCAGCGCCCTCTGCAACAGGCACCTCCAAGCCTGACTGAAGCAACAGTGCGCCACTGCTCACTCCCTCCCAGGAGAAGGAGCCACTATTGCACCCTCTCCCTCCCCACACACCGAGGCTTACAGACGAACAATAAAGGAACCTCTGCTGGTCACAAAAAAAAACCCAAGGCAAGGAGAAGGACACTTACAGCTGAGATGCTAAGGAAACAGAAATAGTAGTATCAATACCTATTGAACTGGTCCATTCGGGGATCAGTTCTGGATTTTTTTTTTTTTTTCCTTTCTCTCTTTTTTTTTTTTTTTTTTTTTTTGATTTATTAAATACGATCTTAGCCCTAAGGGATCTACAAGTTTTACAACATAATTTTTTAAGGATATTTTTTACTCTTTTTTTTTTTTTTTTTTTTTTTTTTGCCTTTTTAAATACTTCTATATCTAGCTAAGTTTTTGGTAGTACGGACAAAATATCTTTCATACTTTCCTTTCATCCCTTTCTTTTATACACTTCTATCCCTTTCTTTTTCTTTGCATATTTCCAACCACATTACACTCTTCTGTTCCCCTTTCTTCCAGCCATTTTAAGTGTATTTTATCTTAACATACTTATAAGCAACACTATCGGTCTGCTCAGACTCCTTGCTCTATTCTCCAGATGATGCACTGCCTTGGTATTAATATTAGGCTTTTGTCTTTATCTTAGTTCTTAGTACAGTTGTCTAATTACATTCTGAGAATCTCCATTCTCTCTGGTGGTACTCCAGCTCATTTCTATATTTGATCCTAGCTTACAAAATCTCCCTGGATTGATGTTTGTATGTGTAGGGTGTTATTTGTTGTTTGTTTGCTTTTGCTTTTGTCTCTGATTTGTTCTGTTTCAGTTGTCAATTTCTGCTGGGTTTCTCTCTGAATATCTGATAGCACACTGGGGTTCTGTCAGGTCTTTCTAGAGCCTTATGTCCTAACGGATTCAATAATTGTGTGTCTCATACATGTATGTGTTTCCTAGACTGAATATTCGTCTAATCCAATACTTGGACATTAGTCTGAGGCTTGGACAGTCTTCTATAAACACCTCTATCACCAGGACAAGCAACCCCAAAAGCTTGGACAACCATGAGGAAACAAAGAAACACCATGCAGGCAAAGGAGCAGGAAAAAAACCCACAAGACCAAATAAATGAGGAGGAAATAGGAAAAATGCCTGAAAAAGAATTTAGAGTAATGATAGTAAAAATGATACAAAATCTCGATAACAAATTAGAGAAAGTACAAGAAACAGTTCATAAGAACTCAGAAAAACAAACAGCAATGGATAACAAAATAACTGAAATTAAAAATACTCTAGATGCTCTAACCAGCAGAATGACTGAGGCAGAAGAACGAATAAGTGAGTTGGAAGATAGAATGGGAGAAATAAACGCCACAGAGCAGGAAAAAGATAAAAAAATAAAAAGACTAGAAGACAGCCTCAGAGACCTCAGTGATAACCTTAAACGTACCAACATTCGAATTATAGGCATCCCAGAAGAAGAAGAAAACAAGAAAGGGTCTGAGAAAATATTTGAAGAGGTTCTAGTGGAAAACTTCCCCAACATGGGAAAGGAAATAATGAACCAAGTCCAAGAAGCACAGAGAGTCCCATACAGAATAAACCCAAGGAGAAATACCCCAAGACACATATTAATCAAACTAAGGACAATTCAACACAAAGAAAAAATATTAAAAGCAGCAAGAGAAAAGCAACAAACAACATATAAGGGAAAACCCATCAGGATAACAGCTGACCTTTCTACAGAAACTCTGCAGGCCAGAAGGGAATGGCAGGATATACTCAAAGTCCTGAAAGAGAGAAACCTACAGCCAAGAATACTTTACCCAGCAAGAATCTCATTCAGATTTGAGGGAGAAATCAAAAGCTTTCCAGACAAGCAAAAGTGAAGAGAATTCAGCACCACCAAACCAGCCTTACAACAAGTGCTAAAGGAACTTCTCTAAGTAGGAAACACAAGAAAAGGAAAACACCTACAAATACAAACTCAAAACAATTAAGAAAATGGTAATTGGAACACACATGTCAATAATCACTTTAAATGTAAATGGATTAAATGCTCCAACCACAAGACACAGACTGGCTGAATGGATACAAAAACAAGACCCTTCTATATGCTGCCTACAAGAAACCCACTTCAGACCAAGGGATACATATAGACTGAAAGTGAAGGGATGGAAAAAGATATTCCATGCAAATGGAAGTCAAAAGAAAGCTGGAGTAGCAATACTCATATCAGACAAGTTGGACTTGAAAGTAAAGACTATTAAAAGAGACAAGGAAGGGCACTACATAATGATCAAGGGATCCATCCAAGAAGAACATATCACAATGGTAAATATCTATGCCCCCAATATAGGAGCACCTCAATACATAAGGCAAATGCTAACAGCTATAAAAGGGGACATCGACAGGAACACAATTATAGTGGGAGACTTGAACACCCCACTTACATCAATGGACAGATCATCCAAACAGAAAATCAATAAAGACACACAAGCTTTAAATGACACATTAGACCATCTCGACTTAATTGATATTTATAGGACATTCCATCCAAAAACGACAGACTACACTTTCTTCTCAAGTGCACACGGAACATTTTCCAGGATAGATCACATCTTGGGTCACAAATCAAACCTCAGCAAATTCAAGAAAATTGAAATCATATCAAGCATCTTCTCAGACCACAACGCCATGAGACTAGATATCAATTACAGGAAAAAAACTGCAAAAAATACAAACACATGGAGGCTAAACAATTCACTATTAAACAACCAAGGAATCACTAAAGAAATCAAAGAGGAAATCAAAAAGTATCTAGAAACAAATGACAACGAAAACACAACAACCCAAAACCTATGGGACGCAGCAAAAGCAGTTCTAAGAGGGAAGTTTATAGCAATACAGTCCTACCTTAAGAAACAAGAAAATGATCGAATAAACAACCTAACCTTACACCTCAAACAACTAGAGAAAGAAGAACAAAGAAACCCCAAAGTGAGCAGAAGGAAAGAAATCATAAAGATCAGAGCAGAAATAAATGAAAAAGAAAGGAAAGAAACCATAAGAAAAATAAATAAAACTAAAAGCTGGTTCTTTGAGAAGATTAACAAAATTGATAAACCATTAGCCAGACTCATCAAGAAAAAAAGGGAGAAGATGCAAATCAACAGAATTAGAAATGAAAAAGGAGAAGTCACAACGGACACCTCAGAAATACAAAACATCATGAGAGACTACTACAAGCAACTATATGCCAATCAATTGGATAACCTGGAAGAAATGGATACATTCTTAGAAAAATACAATCTTCCAAGACTGAACCAGGAAGAAATAGAAACCATGAACAGACCAATCACAAGTACAGAAATTGAGGCAGTGATTAAAAATCTCCCAACACACAAAAGCCCAGGACCAGATGGATTCACAGGCGAATTCTATCAAACATTTCGAGAAGAGTTAACACCTATCCTTCTCAAACTCTTCCAAAATATTGCAGAAGGCGGAGCACTCCCAAACTCATTCTACGAGGCTACCATCACCCTGATACCAAAACCAGGCAAAGATGTCACAAAAAAAGAAAACTACAGACCAATATCACTGATGAATATAGATGCAAAAATCCTCAACAAAATACTAGCTAACAGACTGCAACAGCACATTAAAAAAATCATACACCACGATCAAGTGGGGTTTATCCCTGGGATGCAAGGATTCTTCAATATACGCAAATCAATCAACGTGATACATCATATCAACAAATTGAAGGATAAAAACCATATGATCATTTCAATAGATGCAGAAAAAGCTTTTGACAAAGTTCAACATCCATTTATGATAAAAGCTCTCCAGAAAATGGGCATAGAAGGAAATTACCTCAACATCATAAAAGCCATATATGACAAACCAAAAGCCAACATTGTTCTCAATGGAGAAAAACTGGAAGAATTCCCTCTAAGAACAGGAACAAGACAAGGGTGTCCACTCTCACCACTGTTATTCAACATAGTTTTGGAAGTGTTAGCCACAGCAATCAGAGAAGAAAAAGAAATTAAAGGAATCCAAATTGGAAAAGAAGAAGTAAAATTATCACTCTTTGCAGATGACATGATACTATATATAGAAAACCCTAAAGACTCTACCAGAAAACTGCTAGCACTCATTGATGAGTTTAGTAAAGTAGCAGGATACAAAATTAATGCACAGAAATCTCTTGCATTCCTATACACTAACAACGGAAGAGCAGAAAGAGAAATTAAGGAAACTCTCCCATTCACCATTGCAACCAAAAGAATAAAATACCTAGGAATAAACCTGCCTAAGGAGGCAAAAGATCTGTATGCAGAAAACTTTAAGACATTGATGAAAGAAATCAAAGATGACATAAACAGATGGAGGGACATACCATGTTCCTGGATTGGAAGAATCAACATCGTGAAAATGACTGTACTACCCAAAGCAATTTACAGATTTAATGCAATCCCGATCAAATTACCAATGGCATTTTTCACAGAACTAGAGCAAGAAATCTTATGATTTGTATGGAAACGCAAAAGACCCCGAATAGCCAAAGCAATCTTGAGAAGGAAAAATGGAGTTGGTGGAATCAGGCTTCCTGACTTCAAACTATACTACAAGGCCATAGTGATCAAGCACAAAAATAGAAAGGAAGATCAATGGAACAAAATAGAGAACTCAGAAGTAAGCCCAAACACATATGGGCACCTTATCTTTGACAAAGGAGGCACGAGTATACAATGGAAAAAAGACAGCCTCTTCAATAAGTGGTGCTGGGAAAATTGGACAGCAACATGTCAAAGAATGAAATTAGAACACTTCCTAACACCATACACAAAAATAAACTCCAAATGGATTAAAGACCTTCATGTAAGGCCAGACACTATCAAACTCCTAGAGGAAAACATAGGCAGAACACTCTTTGACATCCATCAAAGCAACATCCTTTTTGACCCACCTCCTAGAATCATGGAAATAAAATCAAGAATAAACGAATGGGACCTCATGAAACTTAAAAGCTTTTGCACAGCAAAAGAAACCATAAACAAGACTAAAAGGCAACCCTCAGAATGGGAAAAAATAATTGCCTATGAAACAACGGACAAAGGATTAACCTCCAAAATATACAAGCAGCTCATGCAGCTTCATACCAAAAAAGCAAATAACCCAATCCACAAATGGGCAGAAGACCTAAATAGACATTTCTCCAAAGAAGACATACAGATGGCCAACAAACACATGAAAAGATGCTCAACATCACTAATCATCAGAGAAATGCAAGTCAAAGCCACAATGAGGTATCACCTCACACCGATCAGAATGGCCATCATCACAAAGTCTGGAAACAACAAATGTTGGAGAGGGTGTGGAGAAAAGGGAACTCTCCTGCACTGTTGGTGGGACTGTAAGTTGGTACAGCCACTATGGAAAACAATTTGGAGGTTCCTTAAAAAACTACAAATAGAACTACCATATCATCCAGTAATCCCACTCCTGGGCATATACCCAAAGAAAACCATAATCCCAAAAGAAACTTGTACCATAATGTTTATTGCAGCACTCTTTACAATAGCCAGGACATGGAAGCAACCTAAATGCCCATCAACAGATGAATGGATACAGAAGATGTGGCATATATATACAATGGAATATTACTCAGCTATAAAAAGGGATGAGATGGAGCTATATGTAATGAGGTGGATAGAACTACAATCTGTCATACAGAGTGAAGTAAGTCAGAAAGAGAAAGACAAATATTGTATGCTAACTCACATATACGGAATCTAAAAATGGTACTGATGAACTCAGTGACAAGAACAGGGAAGCAGATACAGAGAATGGACTGGAGAACTCGAGGTATGGGAGGGGGCGGGGGGTGAAGGGGAAACTGAGAAGAAGCGGGAGAGTAGCACAGACATATATATACTACCAAGTGTAAAATAGTCAGTGGGAAGTTGCTGTATAACAAAGGGAGTCCAACTCGAGGATGGAAGATGCCTTAGAGGACTGGGGCAGGGAGGGTGGGGGGGGAATCGAGGGGGGGGGCGTCAAGGAAGGGAGGGAATATGGGGATATGTGTATAAAAACAGTTGATTGAACCTGGTGTACCCCCCAAAAAAATAAAATAAAATAATTAAAAAAAAAATAAAAATAAAAATAAAAGCTAAAAAAAAAAAAAATCATCAGATCATAGATGTATGGTTTATTTCTGGACACTGAATTCTATTCCATTGATTTTTATGTCTATCTTTATATCAGAATCACAGTCTTACTTGCAGTAGTTTTCAGTAAGACTTGAAACTGGGGATTGTGCATCCTCCAACTTTGTTCTTTTCAGGATTGTTTTGGCTATTCTGGGTCCCTTGCATTTTCATATGAATTTCTGAAGTTACTGCACAAAAGCCAGTTGGGATTTTGCTAGAGATTGTGTTGAATCTGTAGATCAATTTGAGTGTACTGCAGTTTTAACATTATGTCTTCCAAACCATGAATAAGGGATATCTTTCCACCTATTTAGATCTTTAATTTCACTCAACAGTATTTTGTAGCTTTTGACGTACAGGTCCTTTACATCTTTTTCTTAAACTTATTCCTAAGTATTTTATTATTTTTGATACTGTTGTAAATGGAGTTGCAATTTTATTTTTGGATTCTTCACTGATAGTCTATAGAAATATAACTGTTTTGCATATTGATCATGTAGCATGCAAACTTGCTGTACTCATTCACTTGTTCTAATACTTTTTACATTCATTCTTTAAAAATTTCAACATACAGAATGATGTAATTTGCAAGTGGAGATAATTTTACTTCTTCTTTTCCACTCTGGCTGCCCTTTATTTATTTTTCTTGCCTAAACACCCATGTTAGGACCTCGAGGACAACACTGAATAGAAGTGGAGGAAGCAGAAATCCTGTCTTGTTCCTGATCTTAAGTGGAAAATAGTCAGTATTTCTCTATTAAGTATGATATTAACTGTGGGTTTTTCTTAGATGCCTTTTATCAGGTTGAGGAAGTTATCTTCTGTTTGCTGCAAATTTTTATCAAAAATTGGTTTTGAATTTTCTCAAATGATTTTTCTAATTCTAATGACAAGATAATGTAGTTTTCATTTTAATCTATTAGCATGGTACATTACATTAATTGATTTTCAGATTTTAAACAAAACTGCTTTCCTGAGATAAAGCCCACTTGGTCATGGTGTATATACCTTTATATATGTTACCAGATTTGGTTTGCTAGTATTTTCGTACCTATAGATGCTTGTAAGGAATATTGGTCTGTAGTTTTCTTGTGTTGTCTTTGTGAGATCTTAGTATCTGTGTAACACTGGGCTCATAGAATAAGTTGGAAAGTGTCCTTTTCACTTCTATTTTCTGTAATAGTTTTTGAAGGATTAGTGTTAATTATATTTGATAGAATTTACCAGTGAATCCTCTAGAACTGGAGTTTTCTTTGTGGGATGTTTTAAAATTATGAATTCAATTTACTTGTCATAGTTCAGGCTGCTATAACAAAAAATACCATAGAGTGGATAGCTTAAACAGCAAACATTTATTTCTCACAGTTCTGGAGGCTGGAAAGGCTAAGATCAATGTTCTGGGAAATTCAATATCTGGTGTGGGCTCTCTTCCTGGCTTGCAACAGCTATCTTCTCATTGTATCTTCTCATAGTAGAGCAAGGCTCTAGTCTCTCTTCTTATAAGGACACTAATTTCATCATGGGGTCCCCACCCTATCACCTCACCTAAACCTAATTACCTCTTAAAGGCCCCACCTCCTAATATGATCCCACTGGAGGTTGTGGTTTCAACATATAAAGTTCTGGGAGACAGAAACTTAAGTCCATAACACTTGTTATAGGTCTATCCGGAATTTCTATTTATTCTTAGTCAGTTTTGATAGTTTGTGTCTTTCTAGGAATTTGCCCATTTCATGTATGTTATTTAATTTGTCTGCATGCAGTTTGTTATGGACTGAATTGTATACTCTGCCCCATAGGTTGAGGCTTTAATCCCTAATATGACTGTATTTGGATGGGGTCTTTAAGGAGGCAATTAATGTTAAATGAGGTCATAAGGGTGAGGCTCTAATCCAATGACTGGTGTCCTTTTTTTTTTTAATTGCAATATAATTGCTTTACACTCTTGTACCAGTTTTTGAGGTACACCAAAGTGAATCAGCTGTATTTACACACATATTCCCTCCCTCCCGCGACTCCCCCCCACTCTCCCCATCCCGGCCCTCTAAGGCATCAACCATCATCGAGTTGATCTCCCTTTGTTCTACAGCAACTTTTCACTGGCTGTCTATTTTACAGTTGGTAGTATATATATGTCTATGCTACTCTCTCACTTCGTCCCAGCTTCCCCTTCACCCCCTACCCCCCAACCTCATGTCCTCCAATCCATTCTCTGTATCTGCATCTTTATTCTTGTCTTGTCACTGGGTTCATCAGTACCTTCTTTTTTTTTTTTTTTAAGATTCCGTATATATGAGTTAGCATACAATATTTGTTTTTCTCTTTCTAAAAGACACCAGGGATGCATGCTCCTCTGTGTGAGCAAGAAGGCCTCTGTAAGCCAAAGAGAGAGGCCTCAGAAGAAACCACCTCTGCCAGCACTTTGATATTCTAGTCTCTATAGCTGTGAAATTTCTGTTTTTTAAACCACATGGTCTGGGACTTCCCTGGTGGTGCAGTGGCTAAGAAACCGCCTGCCAATGCAAGGGGACATGGGTTTGACCCTGGTACAGGAAGATCCCACATGCCACAGAACAACTAAGCCTATGTGCCACAACTACTGAGTCTGTGCTCTAGAGCCTGCGAGCCACAAGTATTGAGCCCATGTGCTACAACTACTGAAGCCCGCACACCTAGAGTTCATGCTCTGCAGCAAGAGAAGCCACTGCAATGAGAAGCCCATGCACTGCAACGAAGAGTAGCCCCCTCTCTCTGCAACTAGAAAAAGCCCACGCACAGCAACGAAGACCCAACACAGCCAAAAAATATATAAATGAATAAATAAATAAATTTATATTTAAAAAAAAACATTCTTCTCCCTCTTAAACCATGGTCTGTGGTATTTTGTTATGGCAGACAGAGCAGACTAATACACAATTGTTCATAGTATTCCCTAACAATCCTTCTGATTTCTTTAAGGTAGGAGGTGATGTCTTATCTTACACTCTTGATTTTAGTCATTTGAGTCTATCTTTTTTTTTTCTTAGCATAGCTAAAGGTATGTCAATTTTGTTGATCCTTTCATAGAGTCTATTTTTTGCTTAATATTCTCTATTGTCTTTCTATTTTCTATTTCATTTTTTAAATAAATTTATTTATTTATCTATTTCATTAATTTCCACTCTATCATGTTCTTCCTCTTCCTTGCTTTTGGTTTAGTTTGCTCTTCTTTTTCTAATTTCCTAAGGTGAAAAGTTAGGTTATTGATTTAAGAGCTTTCTTCCATTTTATTTATTTAGTTTTTATTATTATCTTTTTGGCCATGCTGTGTGGCATGCAGGATCTTAGTTCCCTGACTAGAGACTGGACCACCAGAGAAGTCCCTTTTCCATTTTATATAGGTATTTACAACTATAAATTTTCCTTTGAGTACTCCTTTTGCTGGTCTCATAAGTTTTGGTATGTTGTGTTTCATTTTTACTCATATGAATGTATGTTCTAATTTCCCTTATGATTTCCTCCTTGATCTATTGGTTATTTAAGAAAGTATTGACTTCCAATATAAATTTTCCAATCCCCTCCTGTTGTTTGGTTCCAATTTCATTTCACTATAGTGGGAGGACATACTTTGCATGATGTAATCCTTTTAAATTTATCAAAACTTGTTTTATGGCTTTGTATATAGTATATTCTGAAGAATAGCCCATGTGCTCTTGAGAATAATGTGTATTCTGCTATTACTGGATAGTGTTCAATATATGCCTGTTAGGTCTAGCTGGAATATAGTGTTGCTTGAGCCTTTTATATCTTTAATTTTCTTCCTAGTTAGTCTACCCATTATTAAAAGTATGGAACTGAGTCCCCAAACATTGTTTTAATTATTTATCCTTTAATTCTATCACTTTTTTGCTGCATGTGTTTGGGGCTGTTGTTAGGTATGTAAAGATTTATAATTATCTTCCTGTGGGATTGACCCTTTTATTATTATAAAATGTACCTTTTTATTGCTGGTAAGTTTTGGTCTTAAAGTCTATTTATGCTTATATTTACTATACCCTCTCCACCTTTTGCCATCCTTTTACTTTCCATCTATATGTGTTTTTAAATCTAAAATATCTCCTGTAGTGTATTTTTTTTTTAAATCCAGTCCATCATATCTACCTTTTGACTCTAATCCATTCACATTTAATATTATTTATATGGTTGGGTTTATTTTGCCATTATGCTTTCACTATGTTTCATGACTATTTTGTTGGAAAATGGGCATTTAAAATAACATATTGTAGCAACTTTGGGATTGTTACCATTATTTATTTGTTTAGTGACTGATTGGATGGTTTTAATGAGGTCTATTTCTCCTCCCACAGTATTAATTAAGAGTCTAATGTTGCTCCTTAGGGAGGTTCAGTTTCTAGTATGCCCATAATCACTCTGGGATGACAGTGGTTTGAAAAGGGGTCTCTTCCTCTCTTTTCCTGACTGTGCCCAGTTGTTAAATTCTACTAATTATAGGCTGATTGCTTAATTACTTTCAACAATGCCTCATGGTATAAATTGCTCTACAAACTAAAGTTTTTGAAGTCTGTGTTTGATATTTGTTCTGATATTAAGAGGGATTGTCTCATTCCCTGGTTCTCTCCTGCAAACTAGCCTGCCTTTCACCACATTTTCCACTGTTCTTGAGGGCAATCTTAAGCCTGTTGGAATAAATTCAGTTCCTTTGGGAAGAAGTTAGAAACTGTTTTATGGCCTACTTCTCTCTGCAAGGCAAAATTTCTGAGTCAGGTCTCTGGAAGTGGTACTGTGGACAAAGGCAAACTTCCCTCTGAGTGATCCCTACTCTAGGAGCTGAGCGCTCAGTCGGGGCAGGGACAGCAGCCTGAGGTTTTATTCTGGCACAGAACCACATAATGAGCTGGGGCAAGAGTGATCAGCACCTCAGTCTTCTCAGCCCAAACAACCAAAGTAGAGTTTCCATAACATGAGAGAGGTTGGACAGAAGGGAGGCCCCACCTGTCAACCTCACTGAGACTTAGCCACAGTAACACGTAGCTGGAGGAAGGATAAGAAATACTGATGTCCTTCTCTTACCTGGAGGAAAGCCCTTAGCCTGGGATCTGGAGGGAGAGGAAGTCTTTGTTCTTGGCTGCAGCAGTCTCTGCCTTGCTGACCTGGGATGGGGTAGGGAGAGAGCAGCTTTGGTCTTGGTTCAATACCACAGATTCTCACCTTTCTTGCAGAATTTTCAAGATTTTCTTGAACAGACTTTTTTTTCTATTTGTTGTTTGCCCTTACACTTCAAAAGGTTTTCACCAGTTCCACTGAGAAGTGAATCAGTAGAGCTCCTCCCACTATCATGGTAGAAGTTAATCTTTCTAATTCCTTTTTTACCCTTAAATTGCATTCTGTAAGCCTTCCTCTATGAAAATTGAAATATTCTAAAGCAGTTCAGATAGGATATTTGTCTTCAAATGAATAATAACTTTAATCCATAGAATATAAGGTTTATCAAGATTCTAAGAAAATCAAGCATGCAACGAAAGCATGTTTTGTACATTAGGAAGATGCATAAAGGAAATGCAAACAAATTAAGAGAATAAAATCATAAGGACCTTAGAAATCATTTAGTGATCAACTTCAGCCTTGTATAGCTAAAGACAACTGAAACCAAGGAAGAAAAGGGAATGGGCCAAAGCCACTCAGTAAGTCCCTGACAGATGTAGGGCTAAAACTAAAACAATGAGAAGTGTCATGTGTAATAATACTTAAGTATACAGACTTTGGAAACAGATCTGAGTGCAAATCCTGCCATTTATTAGCAGTGTAATCGTGGGCAAGTTGTTTGCTTTTCTATACCTCAGTTTCCTCATTTGCAAAATAGGGCTAATAATACTTTCCTAATAGGGTTGAGCTCTCAAGAAATCTAACTATTATCACTAACATATCAATTCTGACACAAAAATACCATCATCACAAACAATCCCTTTCCAACCCATCCGCTCAAAAAAAAACTCATTTGGGGAGAGATGGTTCAAGATGGCAGAGTAGGACGTGCACTCACTCCCTCTTGCAAGAGCAGCAAAATCACAACTAACTGCTGAACAATCATCAACAGGAAGACACCGGAACTCACCAAAAAAGACACCTCACATCCAGAGACAAAGAAGAAGCCGCAATGAGATGGTAGCAGGGGCGCAACTGCGATACAATCAAATCCCATAACCACTGGGTAGGTGACTCACAAACTGGAGAACAGCTATGAAACAGAAGTCCACCCACTGGAGTCAGGGTTCAGAGCCCCATGTCAGGCTTCCCAACCTGGGGGTCTGGCAATGGGAGGAGGAATCCCCAGAGAATCAGATTTTGAAGGACAGTGGGATATGATTGCCGGACTTCCACAGAACTGGGGGAAACAGAGACTCCACTTTTTAAGAGCACACAAAAATAGTGTGTGCACTAGGACCCAGGGGGAAGGAGCAGTGACCCCATAGGAAACTGAACCAGACCTACCTACTGGTGTTGGAGGGTCACCTACAGAGATGACAGGTGGCTGTGGCTCACCACAGGGACAGGGACACTGTTGGTGGTGGTTCTGGGAAGTGCTCATTTCTGGCAAGTGCTCACTGGTGAGAGCCCTCACAGAGTCTGCCATTAGATTCCGCAAGAACTCCAGTATTGGGTTGGCTCAGGCCAAACAACCAACAGGGTGGGAACTCAGCCCCACCTATAAGCAGACAAGCAGATTAAAGTTTTACTGAGCCCTGCCCACCAAAGCAACACACAGCCCTACCCACAAGCAGTCCCTCCCATCAGGAAGTGTGCAAAAGCCTCTTAGATAGCCTCAACCACCAGAGGATAGACAGGAGTATCAAGAAGAACTATACTTCTGCAGCCTGGGTAATGAAAACCATAGCCACAGAAAGAGAGAAAAAATGAAAAGGCAGAGGACTTGTACCAAATGAGGGGACAAGATAAAACCCCAGAAAAACAACTAAATTAAGAGGAGATAGGAAATCTTCCAGAAAAACAATTCGGAATAATGATAGTGAAGATGATCCAGGACTTTGAAAAAAGACTGGATGCAAAGATCAAAAAGATGCAAGACTTGCATTTCTCTGATGATTAGTGATGTTGAACATCTGCAAGTCAAAGCCACAATGAGGTATCACCTCACACCGATCAGAATGGCCATCATCACAAAATCTGGAAACAACAAATGTTGGAGAGGGTGTGGAGAAAAGGGAACTCTCCTGCACTGTTGGTGGGAATGTAAGTTGGTACAGCCACTATGGAAAACAATTTGGAGGTTCCTTAAAAAACTACAAATAGAACTACCATATCATCCAGTAATCCCACTCCTGGGCATATACCCAAAGAAAACCATAATCCCAAAAGAAACTTGTACCATAATGTTTATTGCAGCACTATTTCCAATAGCCAGGACATGGAAGCAACCGAAATGCCCATCAACAAATGAATGGATAAAGAAGATGTGGCATATATATACAATGGAATATTACTTGGCTATAAAAAGGGATGAGATGGAGCTATATGTAATGAGGTGGATAGAACTACAGTCTGTCATACAGAGTGAAGTAAGTCAGAAAGAGAAAGACAAATATTGTATGCTAACTCACATATACGCAATCTAAAAATGGTACTGATGAACTCAGTGACAAGAACAAGGACGCAGATACACAGAATGGACTGGAGAACTAGAGGTTTGGGAGGGGGCGGGGGGTGAAGGGGAAGCTGAGATGAAGTGAGAGAGTAGCACAGACATATATATATACTACCAACTGTAAAATAGATAGTCAGTGGGAAGTTGTTGTATAACAAAGGGAGTCCAACTCGAGGATGGAAGATGCCTTAGAGGACTGGGGCAGGGAGGGTGGGGGGGACTCGAGGGGTGGGGGAGTCAAGGAAGGGAGGGAATACGGGGATATGTGTATAAAAACAGATGATTGAACTTGGTCTACCCCCAAAAAAATAATAAAAAAAAATACATTAAAAAAAAAAGATGCAAGAAAACTTTAACAAAGACGTAGAAGAATTAAAGAACAAGCAAAGATGAACAATACAATAACTCAAATGAAAAATACACTGGAAGGAACCAATAGCAGAATAACTGAGGAAGAAGAATGGATAAGTGACCAGGAAAACAGAATGGTGAAAATCACTGATGCAGAAGAGAATAAAGTAAAAAGAATGAAAAGAACTGAAGACAGCTTAAGAGACCTCTGAAACAACATTAAACGAAACAACATTCTCATCATAGGGGTCCCAGAAGAAGAGAGAGATAAAGGACCCGAGAAAATATTTGAAGACATTACAGTCGAAAACTTCCCTAACATGGGAAAGGAAAGAGCCACCCAAGTCCAGGAAGCACAGACAGTCCCAGGCAAAGTAAACTCAAGGAGAAACATATCAGGACACATAGAACCCAAAATGACAAAAATTAAAGACAAAGAAAAACTATTAAAAGCAACAAGGGAAAAAAGACAAATAACATACAAGAGAACCCCCATAAGGTTAAAAGCTGATTTCTCAGCAGAAACTCTGCAAACAAACCAGAAGCAACTGGCATGATATAAAGTGATGAAAGGGAAGAACCTACAACCAAGAATACTCTAGCCAGCAAGGATCTCATTCATATTAGATGGAGAAATCAAAAGCTTTACAAACAAGCAAAAGCTAAGAGAATTCAGCACTACCAAACCAGCCTTACAACAAATGCTAAAGGATCCTCTCTAAGTGGGAAACACAAGAGAAGAAAAGGACCTATAAAAATAAAACCAAGAACAATTAAGAAAATGGTAATAGGAACATACATATCAATAATTACCTTGAATGTAAATGGACAAAATGCTCCAACCAAAAGACACAGACTGGCTGAATGGATACAAAAACAAGACCCATATATATGCTGTCTACAAGAGACCCACTTCAGACCTAGGGACACATACAGACTGAAAGTGAGGGGATGGAAAAATATATTCCATGCAAATGGAAATCAAAAGAAAGCTGGAGTAGCAATACTCCTATCAGATAAAATAGATGTTAAGATAAAAAAAATGTTGCAAGAGAAAGGACACTTCATAATGATCAAGGGATCAATCCAAGAAGAGGACATAAAAATTATATATCCACCCAATACAGGAGCACCTCAATACATAAGGCAAATGCTAAAAAGTATAAAGGAGGAAATCGACAGTAACACAATAATAGTGGGGGACTTTAACACCCCAATTACACCAACGGACAGATCATCCAGACAGAAAAATAAAAAGGAAACACAACCTTTAAATGACACAACAGACCAGATAGATTTAAATGATATTTATAGGACTTTCCATCTAAAAACAGCAGATTACACTTTCTTCTCCACTGCACACAGAACATTCTTCAGGATTAATCACATCTTGGGTCACAAATCAAGCCTTGGTGAATTTAAGAAAACTGAAATCATATCAAGCATCTTTTCCGACCACAATGCCATGAGATTAGAAATCAAATACAGGAAAAAAAAACTGTGAAAAACACAAGCACGTGTAGACTAAACAACATGCTCCTAAATAACCAAGAGATCACTGAAGAAAAAAATCAAAGAGGAAATCAAAAAATACCTAGAGGCAAATGACAATGAAAACACAATGATTCAAAACGTATGGGATGCAGCAAAAGCACTTCTAAGAGGGAAGTTTACAGCAATGAAATTCTACCTCAAGAAATAAGAAAAATCATAAATAAACAACCAACCCTTACATCTAAAACAATCAGAGAAAGAAGAACAAAAAAGCACCCAAAGTTAGCAGAAGCAAAGGAATCAAAAAGATCAGATTAGAGTAAATGAAAAAGAAATGAAAGAGGGCTTCCCTGGTGGCGCAGTTGTTAAGAATCCTCCTGCCAATGCAGGGGACATAGGTTGGAGCCCTAGTACAGGAAGATCCCACATGCTGCGGAGCAACTAAGCCCATGTGCCACAACTATTGAGTCTGTGCTCAGTATCCCAAATAAACAATCTAACTTACACCTAAAGAAACTAGAGAAAGAAGAGCAAACAAAACCTAAAATTAGTAGAAGGAAAGAAATCATAAAGATCAGAGCAGAAATAAATGAAATAGAAACAAAGAAAACAATAGCAAAGATCAATAAAACTAAAAGCTGGTTCTTTGAGAAGATAAACAAAATTGATAAACCTTTAGCAAGACTCATCAGGAAAAAGAGGGAGAGGACTCAAATCAATAAAATTAGAAATGAAACAGATGTTACAATGGACACCACAGAAATCAAAAGCATCATAAGAGACTACTACAGGCAACTATATGCCAATAAAATGGACAACCTGGAAGAAATGGAAAAATTCTTAGAAAGGTATAACCTTCCAAGACTGAATCAGGAAGAAATCGAAAATATGAACAGACCAATAACAAGTAATGAAATTGAAACTGTAACTTAATACCTTCCAAGAACCAAAAAGTCCAGGACCAGAAGGCTTCACAGGTGAATTCTATCAAATATTTAGAGAAGAGCTAACACTCATTCTTCTCAAACTCTTCCAAAAAAATTGCAGAGGAAGGAACACTCCCAAACTCATTCTATGAGACCAGCGTCACCCTGAAACCGAGACCAGACAAAGATACTAAACAAAAAGAAAATTACAGACCAATATCACTGATGAATTTAGATACAAAAATCCTCAACAAAATACTAGCAAACAGAATCCAACAACACATTAAAAGGACTATACACCATGATCAAATGGGATTTATCCCAGGCATGCAAGGATTCTTCAATATATGCAAATCAATGTGATACACCATATTAACAAATTCAAGAATAAAAACCACATGATCATCTCAACAGATGCAGAAAAAGCTTTTGACAAAATTCAACACCCATTTATGATAAAAACTCTCCAGAAGGTGGGCATAGCGGGACCTCAACATAATAAAGGCCATATATGACAAACCCACAGCAAACATCATTCTCAGTGGTGAAAAACTGAAAGCATTCCCTCTAAGATCAGGAACAAGACAAGGATGTCCATTCTGGCTACTACTATTCAACACAGTTTTGGAAGTCCTTGCCACAGCAATCAGAGAAGAAAAAGAAATAAAAGGAATCCAAATTGGAAAAGAAGAAGTAAAATTGTCACTGTTTGCAGATGACATGATACTATACATAGAAAATCCTAAAGATGTCACCAGAAAACTACTTGAGCTAATCAATGAATTTGGTAAAGTTGCAGGATACAAAATTAACACACAGAAAGCTCTTGCATTCCTATACACTAACAATGAAAGATCAGAAAGAGAAATTAAGGAAACAATCCCATTCACCACTGCAACAAAAAGAACAAAATACCTACAAATAAACTTAACTAAGGAGGTAAAAGACCTGTACTCAGAAAACTATAAGACATTGATGAAAAAATCAAAGATGACACAAACAAATGGAGAGATATACCATGTTCTTGGATTAGAAGAATATTGTGAAAATAACTGTACTACCCAAAGCAATCTACAGATTTAATGCAATCCTTATCAAATTACCAATGGCATTTTTTACAGAACTAGAAAAAAAATCCTAAAAGTTGTATGGTGACATAAAAGATACCAAATAGCCAAAGCACTCTTGAAGGTAAAAAACAGAGCTTGAGGAATCAGACTCCCTGACTTCAGACTATACTACAAAGCTACAGTAATCAAGACAATATGGTACGGGCACAAAAACAGAAATACAGATCAATGGAAGAGGATAGAAAGCCCAAGAAACTATGGTCAGCTAATCAATGACGAAAGAGTCATGGATATACAATGGAGAAAAGGCAGCCTCTTCAATAAGTGGTGCTGGGAAAACTGGACAGCTACATGGAAAAGAATGAAATTAGAACACTCCCTAATACCATACACAAAAATAAACTCAAAATGGATTAAAGACCTCAATGTAAGGCCAGACACTATTAACCTCCTACAGAAAAACAAAGGAAGAACACTCTTTAACATAAGTCACAACAAGATCTTTTTTGCCCCACCTCCTAGAGTAATGCAAATAAAAACAAAAATAAACAAGTGGAACCTAATGAAACTTCAAAGCTTTTGCACATCAAAGGAAACCATAAACAAGACGAAAAGACAGCCCTCAGAATGGGAGAAAATATTTGCAAATGAATCAACAGACAAAGGATTAATCTCCAAAATATACAAACAGTTCATGCAGCTCAATATCAAAAAAACTAACAACCCAATCGAAAAATAGCCAGTAGTCCTAGGCATTATTTCAAACAAGACATACAGATAGCCAAGAGGCACATGAAAAGCTGCTCACCATCACTAATAGTTAGAGAAATGCAAATCAAAACTACAATGAGGTATCACCTCACACCAGTTAGAATGGGTATCATCAAAAAATCTACAAACAGTAAATGCTGGGAAGGGTGTGGAGAAAAGGGATCCCTCCTGCACTGTTGTTGGGAAAGTAAATTGATACAGCCACTCTGGAAAACAGCATGGAGTTCCTTGAAAAACTAAAAATGGAATTACCATGACCCAGCAATCCCACTCCTGGGCATATACCCAGAGAACACCATAATTCAAAAAGACACATGCACCCCAGTGTTCACTGCAGCACTATTTACAATAGCCAGGTCATGGAAGCAACCTAAATGTCCATCAACAGATGAATGGATAAAGAAGATGTGGTGTATATATATACAATGGAATATTATTCAGTTGTAAAAAGGAATGAAATTGGGACATTTGTAGAGACATGGATGGACCTAGAGACTGTCATACAGAGTGAAGTGACTCTGAAAGAGAAAAACAATATCGTATATTAACGCATATATGCAGAAAAATGGTACAGATCAACAGGTTTGCAAGGCAGAAATAGTGACACAAATGTAGAGAACAAATATATGGAAACCAAGGGTGGAAAGTGGGGGAGGGGGTAGGATGAACTGGGAGATTGGGATTGCCATATATACATTACTAATAAGAAAAAAAATCACTTATACACTTTAAATATATGCAGTTTATTGTGTATCAACTGTAGCTCAATAAAAGTTCTTAAAAATCAAACAAACAAAAACACTCCTGTGGGGCTTCTCCTAACCTGTTTCTGAGACTGCTGGGCTTAAAGACATTGACACCCAAATCCTGAACACTAGAGGATTTCATTCCTCATTAACCTCCCAAACCCCACTCCTCTGTCTTCTCTAATTAAGATGGATCTTAGAAATATACTGAAGTTTCCCCCTTAGCTTTCCTTTCTCCTCTTACCCTCCACCATTACTACACTACCTGACTCTAGAGTCACATTCCTTCCATCAATACAAACATCAAGCTTACAGGCCAGGCCACAGAATGGTGTCCAACAACAGCACAAGGCCTCAACCCAGATTTCTAGGTTATATTCTCCTAATATAAGCGAAGATAAGTGTAGGTATAATCAGTTAGCCAAAACTGACTTGTTCTATCTAGCTAGAAAAATGAACTCTCCTATTTTGAAGACCAAAATAAAGCAAAATTGACTTACCAGAAATTAGGCAGCAAACCCAGAAAAAATTAATATACTCTATTTTCTACTCCCTTTCTGTTTGATTTTTACAGCAATCTTTGTTGACAGAAGAACTCAACAGTCAATCTGTTAGAAACCAACATTTCTGTTCCTTGGATGACGAGTGGAAAGTGATTTGAAGAAAAAAGGTGGCATTGTGAAATATGAATGAGACCAATGTAAATGCCATGAACCAAATGCAACTTGGGCAGTTCTAATGGCTTTTCAAAACCCATTGCTGCAAAATCCCATTACTTAAGAATAAAGAGGGGAACTCTACCATGTAACAAAAGACATTAGTTCCGAGTTAAATTACTTGAAGCTTTTCGCCTAATACCCACATAAACTGTAACAGAATTGTTATAAAAATAAAATATAAAAATTGTTAGAAAATTCAAATCAGCAGGGGTTCATATTCAGTTTTACTATATTTATATGGCTACTTAAAACCTACTAAAAACCATCCCTGCCCCAAAGTCTTACCCAGGAAAAAATTCCAAATCATTAAAATGATAGCAAAGAAGCATTGATATATGAAAGACAGGTTAGTAAATGCTTTCTTTCTGAAATGGTCTTGTTTTCCTTAGACATTTTGGATTTAGGGGAAATTTTTTAAAAATAAGGGTGCAAAGGAAGAGTGACAAATTAAATGAGTAAAACTCAGAAGTAATTCCAAGAATGTAAAAAAAAAAAAAAAACCCAAAACAAAAACCCTAAACTAAATTAAAACCAGGAACCTGGCTGTATTCTCTGATAACTATACTTAAAACCCATTTAAACTCAGAAGGGAAAAAAAAAAAAGTTCTAGGTTTTACGGCTGGCAACAGAGCACAGAGTGTATAATGTACCAGTTAAGTGATAAATTTTGTATCATTCACTGTAAAGGACACTTGTGTACATTATTAGCAGAATTAATCCTCAGAATAAGATATAAGTAAATTCACTACATTTTTCTTGAATATTTGCCTTTGTGTAAGTATGCATAAGATATGTATTTTAAGTGCTCCACTCATTTTTCTACTTACAAATCTGATGTCTTTAAGAATTTTAGCTCCTAACTCATCACCTCCCCAAAGTACTAAGAGGCATAAAGATCCACATCTTAATGTCCTCTTTATTAAATGACTTTAGCCATAAGCAAAAAGAAATGTGATCTTCAAAGTACATATTGCATGACTTTGGAGTCTTCATTTCATGGACAATGGAAAAAAGGAAAATGGAACCAAATATCACCCCATTAATATTAAGATATAAAAGCTAAGACTAGAAACCTGGAAGCAGATATTCTGGATGAATCAAGGCTTTTCTATTTACTAGCCATGTGACATTCGGCAAATTACTAGATTTCACTGAAAATCATTTTTTCTGATCTAAAAAATGCAATTTACTGACAGTGTCATTCTGGTGCTTGAGAATATACTTGAAGATGAAATTTGTAAACTGCAAAGCTCTTTAAAAAAAATCACAGTGCTTGGTACATAACAAGTACTCAGTAAACACTGAAGTTAATAAATGTTGACTGAGTTAATAAAATGAACAAATAAACAAGTCCAAGAAGGAACAGACTAGTCTTCCTTTAACTACCTCTTATCATTGATATAAAGAATATAGACTACAAATTCCTGGTGGTAAATATCTTCTTCTATGAAGGAGATTCCCATATGTATCTGGAAAAAGAATGTAACTCATTATCTCAGATTGTTCTCTGACAATTTCTGCTTGAATAATTATAAGCAAAGCAATAAAAGGTTTAATATTTTGACAGTACTGAAAACTTACTGTATTTACCAGTCATATTTTTTTTTTTTTTTTTTTTTGGGCACACGGGCTTAGTTGCTCCGCGGCATGTGGGATCTTCCTGGAGCTGGGATCGAACCCGTGACCTCTGCATTGGCAGGCGGATTCTTAACCACTGCGCCACCTAGGAAGCCCGTACCAGTCATATTTTTGAGGCAACTGGAGAGTAAAAATATATCTACCATAAACTTGAATTATTATTTTGCCTTAATAAGCTTCTGTATCATGATAACTATTCAACACAATTACAATAAAAATGAACAGCAACCATCAAAACTGAAAAGTAATGTGACTATGATCAAGCATATATTTTCTGCTCCATAGGACCAGACTAGACAAAATTAACACTTATGTTATTGTATACAAGGTTTGCTCTAATTTGTGAACTAAAATTTAACAAACAGAATTTAGAATCACCAGTATTTCATTTTGTTATTGATGTTTCAGATGAACAATACCCAATTGTGACAAAAAATCCCCTAAAAAATGAACTATTATATAATTTGGGCTGAAAATCTCATTTTAACATGATATTCTAAATTTTTAAAAAGCAAAACAAAAATCCCCCAAAACAAAAAAACAAACAAAAACAGAACCACCTTCAGTCAGTTTTACTGCCTTAAATTACTTGACAGAATAAACAAAATTCCAAATATAAATTAACATGTTGCTATACAAATACTAATTAGAACTGTAGCATCACAAAAATCAACCACAAAAACATTCCGAAGAATGAATAAATTCCACCAAGTAATATTAGTAACCTAAACCAAGTAATTTAAAATGTTTTGATTTCTTCATATGTTTACTATAAAACTTATTCTCTGAAGAGAATCATAAAGATGCTGAGCAGGTAATCTGACAATACAAATTTTAATGAAAGGATACTAGCTTCAGAAAGTTGTTTTTAAAAGTTCTCCCATATCAAATTAAAGTTTAATTTGTTAATAATAACAGAATTATCTATTAGATGTTTGTAATGGACAGACGAGGCAATGTTATTAAGGCAACTGCCACAGCTGGCAAAGGGAAAACATACTAAAGTTACAAAGAAAGGAAAGAAAAGAAGAAATAATACTTCTTCAAAACTTTAAGAAAACATTGACACCATAAAAAGTTCATTTTATTTAATGTTGTATTTGGCTTACCAGCAATATGTAGCATTAAAAAAATTCCTTTAAGTATTCATATAAAAGACCTAAGAAAGCAACTTGTAAGTGTATGGACTTAAATATCCAAAGAAAACCAACTCATAGGCTCAATGTATTGGTTTCAATTTATTTTGTGCATTTTTGGAAAGTAGCTTTGAATTGTCAGGGGCATATAACTGAGGAAGAGGGTAGAGAGTAGTCTGTCCTTGACCTTCCCAACTAGGAAGAAAAATGGATCTTCTTGTGAATACTACTGTAATATTTTGTTATAAAAACTCTTTACTTTTTCTATCTTAAAAAACCTATCAGGTGAAGTCATAAAACATCGGAGTCTGCTAATGAATCATTTTTAATGTACATTTTTATATCTTTAAAGATGGCTATCTTTAACCAATCAAGCAACTACACACAAATACCAAACAATGTATCTCCACTTCAATCTCCAAATACTGCAAAAAGGTGGACTACTTTCATAGCCATAGGATATGATGCCAGAAGGCAAAGGTGATACTTTTTCTAAATACCTTAGTTCTTAATTCTAAATACACAAAACAGACAGTATATGTATAAAACATACAGTCTGGTCTTTAGCCAGCTTACTTACCTTGAACCGAATGGAATTCTGACCATTGGGAAGAAAATTCTCAGCAACCATTTAGTTGCATAAGTGGGATGTTCTTATTAGGGCCTTCAGTTCCTGGCTTAAAATTTACCTCTCACCTTACTTCTCTCCCTTTTTTACTTATTTAGAATTAAAGCACCATTTACAATATGGTTAAGACTCTGTGGGCAATTTTACTATAAATAAGAATGCCAGAGATTCATAGCTCAGCTATTAAAACATAAGATATAAACACATTAGAAATCTATTCATTTCAAAGAGCTCTCTCTACAAAACAAAATGTTGAATAAAACTTTGCAGGCTGTTTTTTTAATGCACTAAGCAGCCCACATTTAAAATGTTAACATATTTATTACCTAAAGGTGACCCAAAGAATATCTGCAACAACTAAGGAAAAAAAAAAACATAATTTTGCTTGATAGGAAGAAGCACCCTAGTTTCTCAGATTAAAATAGTAACAATAATAAAATATTATATGACAAAAAAACAAGAAAGGAAAGGCCTAAGAGTTACACGTTACAGTCGCTGAAGCTGGTAATGGAAAGGTAACTCCATATTTCTTTTTGTTAATCTCTAGTACCTGAGCTGAGGCACAAAGCAGCAAGAGTGCAACTGATTCCAAACAACTTGGAATTTTATTGTAAACATCCCATAAAGAATGGCAACAAATTAGTCAAGTTTTTTTTTCTTTGAAGATAATTCCTTATAAAGACTAATAACTGCCAAACAAAACACCTTTTATAAACCAAGCCAGTTTAGTTTACCTTTCTTTACTGAATTTTAGTTTAATGGACATTTTGTCCATATACAACATCACATCAACTATTAACTGAATGATTTTCCACCTTAAAATTTATGGATACTAAGAACAAACATAAGGTACAGTTTTGTTAATTCTTCGTAAGGGATTACAAAAGACAAGGATGATAAGTTACAGGACAAAGAAATAAATTACTGATTGCCATCACCACAGTATTTTTTAAAGAATTAACATTTGTAGTACTGCCTAATATGTATCTGGTGACATATGTAAAAACACATTTCCCAACTGGGTTTCTAAATATTTTTGCATGTGATTTTAAAAGTCAATTACCAATGGAGATTTTAATATGTATCAATAGTTTTATTTTTTAGAAAATATTTACAATGCTTTTATGTCAAAGTCATACTCTAAATTTAATTAAGATAGGTATAAGAATAACAAATGGGCATACATATAAATAAACAAACATACCTTAACTCTAAACTGCAAGGCCTTTCTACTGTACTTCTCCCATTAATGAATCATAAATTGCCAGTCTTGTTGAAGTTTGCTAAATTAGGTGCACTCTTCATTGCAGAGAGAAATGAGAATAAAGCAAGAAGGAGAGAAATGATGGAAAAGGAAATAATCAAGGATAAGACTATATAAGAAATAAATGTCAAGAAATTTGAGGGCAATCCATATTACACAAAATATAGCACCATGAAAATAATTTAACTTCATAATTAGAAATTAATCAAAACTTAAATTTGGTAAATTAAACTTGGTAAAGAAACTTTACTGAGAGGTGAAAAGCAAAAAAGCATGAAAATATTTTCACACTAGTTTTTAAAACAAGCCTTAAAAACCATCTTAGAATATTCTGTTTTCAATAAAACTTTCATAAAGCCTCATGTAACACAAAAATGTTCCGGATGGAGTTAACATTTAAAACAATGAACTTTAAATGTCAAAGGTTCCATTCCTTCCCCTAGAAGTAAGCTATTTATTTCAGAACTCAAAATGTTGGTAACTGTTTAAAAGATTGGACATCAAAGTATACTGAAAATTATACAGGATGTAAGTATCCTTTTTTGAGGATGTGAAAATTCCAACTTAAAAAAAAAAAGAAAATTCCAACTTTAAAGATAAGTACCAGTTGGCAAATGTGCATAAAATAATTCCCGAGATATATAAGCAAGTAGTAAGGTGTTTAATTTTATCACTACAACATACAAATTTTGAGAAATTCTCAAAGAAGTTTTTAATCAAAAAGCTAGAAGTGGCATTCACATCTTTCTCTTTTAATCATTCTGTTTTTGTCTAATGACAACCTAGGATTACAACAAAAACAACAACAAAGATAAATCACTCAAATTTACTTCAAAGTATTGGAAGGCTGAGTTAGATATTTTTAGCACACAATCGTGCAGAATAAGATGTATTACTTTTACTCAGTTTCTTAGCCTCTGGGTGAAACAAAGTGCTGTATGGAAGAATTATAGCACAAGCCTGATCTCTGGGATGGGAAACAGACAAAGAAACACATGAAAGAAGGGCAAATTAAACTTAAAAAATAGGACACATGTACACGACAAAACCTAGATTGTTTACCTAGAAGGCATAATGATATGGATGATCCAGCTATACATATACTGGCTAAGCGCTTTACAAGAGAAGCAATGAATTGGTAGACAGTGATTACAGCTGTCTTCCATACAAACGTTTTTTTAATGTTTGAGATAAAGCACGTCAAGTTGGAGAAAAAAACCTACATACAGACCTGCACACGTGTGCATGTGTGTGCGCGCACACACACACACACATTTAGTCATTACACTAATAGGCTAGTGAATGTTTTGGAGAGCATCCTGTTGCTGGAAGAGAGACATACAGCAAGCCAAAGAAGAAACACACATGCTAGGATCTTAAAGCTGGGAATTAAAATATTATTAGCATACATAATTATTACAATTCACTGACTGTTAATTAATATCTAGCATAGGAATTGGCTTGTACATGTTTATGCTCTCATGGACCTAAATGTAAGTGTTTTTTTCCTTAGCAATTCATTTAAGATTTAGACTTTTCTTCAAAATTCTCACCTCATTTCCTACTTGCTTTGCTATGGCGAAACACAGATCTTATTTAGGTTTTAAGGACCTCTAAAAAATTAAAGTGATATCAATGCAATAAAAATTACAACACATTCACAGGAGGTGGTGTTATTAAAACAAAAAAAAAGGCTAAGTATAAATGAGGGGGGTAGGAGTCCAAATATAAAAGTAAAAATACTGTCTTCCAAACTTTTATTTTCACACATTAAAATAATTTGCATGCAAACAGAAAACAATCTGTTTGTTTTGTAATAAATGATAACTATGCTCATCTAACATACCCTGGTGACTAACTCTTTAAATCCTAATAACTGAAATCAATATTACAGCAAAATGCTGTTCACTAGTATTTTCACAGTATCTCACTACATATAAAATATGCTTAAAAATGTCTTCAGCCTTATTATTCTAATTATCTAAACCTAGAAAATCTTGACATTTGGGAAATAAATGTGCCATTTTTATTTTTCAAAATAAATTATAAATAAAGCTTGAGATAGCTAAATCACACAAATGGCAACTCTTCTACATGTCAAGAGGTCAGCTCTTCATAGAAGAATGTCCAAAAAATTTTTTTCACACTAAAACGATACACATGATACACATTTGGGTATATCCATGAATTTAAGTAACTATGTTACTTTGAATAGGGTAGGCCAAAG
This sequence comes from Hippopotamus amphibius kiboko, assembly GCF_030028045.1. Taxonomy (NCBI): domain Eukaryota; kingdom Metazoa; phylum Chordata; class Mammalia; order Artiodactyla; family Hippopotamidae; genus Hippopotamus; species Hippopotamus amphibius. The sequence goes on along the minus strand of NC_080203.1, from coordinate 68,973,904 downwards.
TGTTATCAATTCCAGGAAAACACAGGTGCAAATTTAGTCTAAATGTCTAAGATATAACTAAAATAGTACATTTTAGCAAAAATCAATGTAGAGTTTTAAACATGAATGTTTTTGAATCTATATTACGGTTAAAAGTGGCAGCTGAGTTACAACCAGAAGTAATTTTGGTTTAGTGAAAAACAGACTACAACAACAAAAAAATCAGCTTGATCTACTGTCCAGTAACAGAAGTTAGTTCCATTAATAATTCACAATACTTTCTTAAAGCCTGAACATCATTTCTACTGCAAGTGAAAATTGCTTAAAGATGTTAGTCCAAGAATAACTCCCACCCAACCCAACCAAAAAAGCAAAGTTATGTGTGTACTCCTTCCTCTGCACTTAAGGATTTTCAGATGCACGAAATGATTGAAAGCATGAGACAAATACATTAGCTTAGGAAATATCCTGGTATTACTAAGCATACATTAAAAAGCTTCTTTTATTCCACAAGTCTGATCTATGTGCAACAAATAAGTTGTTACAAAAACAGAGATCAGTATTATCCTTTTCACCTCAAAAATCTAAGTATCTAATGAATTAGCGAATTAGCAAATTTGAGTAAAATTGATCTTGGAACTCAAGCTCACTTATGGAACCATGTGCACACTACTGCTGTAAACAAGACCAAAGGATTTAAAGATTTTTTTTTTCATCTATAAAATAATGAGTCAAAATATCAGTGTGTAGTGCAACCAGGTTCTATTCTGAAAGATTATAACAGAAGAACCCTTTGGAATGGTATGAGCAGAACCCTATTAAAGTTGATTCAAAATATTAGCTAGCCAAAATATTCCAACTCAAACTAGATGCTGTGTTACATTTTAAAATTCAAAACCAGTCACTCATAGCTGTTAAATAGCAAGTGGTAGCAGAGATACATAAGCTGTAGATCAAGTCTACTTATACAAATATGTTCTAAGAAAAGCCTAATAAGGTAAAGCATACTATACTTAATAAAGTTTGTTAATTACAACTATTAATTTGAGAGCCAATACAATTATTAACAACCTCTCAGCTTATAAATTATGAGCATTCATTCCTACCAAGCTTGTTCTATTTCTCCTTAGTCAGTAATGAATAACAGCATCTATTTTTCTTAATGTTTCCAGTAGTTGTAGTTAATAGAGGTAGCTGAGCTACTATTCAGTTATTCTTTGTGAATGAGGATTTTTCAAATGTTTAAGTTATTATTTAAGCTACACAAGTTCTATTAATGCAATAAAATATAACAGGAAAAAGAAAATGGATGCAAGAAACTTTTGCATTTGGCACCTTGTCTAGATTGATACCTCAAGTATTCTTTTTTTAATAAAGTTAATGCACACATCAGGATACACCACAAGGATTTGCTACATATTTACAAGGCACCAACCCTTTCTCACCTTTAACATGAATTAAGCAAATCAATGAAAAGCATATTAAGAACCCCTCACCCCACCCCACCCCAAAAAAACTGTAGTATAAATATATACTTCAGTTCAATACAATTCAGGAAAGTTTGGCCTGGGAAGAGTAAAATAATCCAGATCGTTCTTACAATATAGAAACTGTAAACATTTAATAGCTGCCTTTAGGATTGGTGTATTGTGCAAAAGTTATTATTACTGGTACAGGAATCAAAATGGCAAAAACAAACTATATAAAACTCTGTAAGAAGGTGCTATACTTCTGTGATACAAAAGCAAAAGAGGGATATTCCATTGAGATAAAAATGTCATGCTACTCTTAAGAAGCTGAATGCTCCCTTAATGTAGTAAATCTGTAGTGTGTCTGTGGGGTGTGTGTGTGTGTGTGTGTGTGTGTGTGTAATTTTTTAAAATTTAAGGCCTAATGAGTAAGGCTTGTTTGAATAAATGAAGTGTGGAGATCAAAAGTCTTGAAACAAATGTATACTGGCATAATGGAAAAGCACCAATGTGAAAGGAAGCAGAAGTCCCCACACAACTTGCTTTGTAGATTTCCTGGTAAATTCCCTGCAGTAGAAGGCCATTAAATTTAAAATTATTCTAAATTTATTATCTGTTAATAATTCCATCCCATGAGATGGCTAACCCTGGCTTTTTCTGTCATTTTACGCACTCTGCCTGATCTGGATGTACCAAGATTCAGAGGATCTTCAGTGGACACAAAATTGTCATTATCAGAATCATCATTATATAAAACAGTCCTCCTGCCTTGGTTTCTTGTTTTAATTCGAGGCAGTCTACTGAAACGTCCTGAAAACATGGTATCAAATTCATCATCTGCAATACGTGCACGTTTGGCTCTGGTGGCTCCTCTAGAAGCACCTCTTCCTCCTCTCCCTCTCCCTCTGCCTCTCATGCCACCTCCACCTCTTCCTCGACTGCCTCGTCCCCTGCCTCCTCTTCCTCTGCCTCCTCTACTCCATCTACCCCATCTGCCCCATCTGCCTCTTCCTCCCGTGCCTCTCGTCTTCCAGTTTCTTTTTCCATTGGCATATTGCTTTCTGAGTTTTCTTTTAGGCCTAGTTTGTATGAATTTGCTATAGTCATGGTCTCCATCTACATAATCTTGATCTGTTCTGGAAGTTGATTCAGAGTCAGAATCAGAACCACAGGTACTTTCAGAACTTAAACTGGATCCTAACTCTCCACTCTCTGAGGAGGATAAATGTGATTTCTCTTTTGTTTCTTTTTTCTCTTTCTCTTCTTTTCCCATGCTCTCATCTTCTTCTGATGCACTAAGTAGTTTTCTCTTGATTCCTGTCCGGGGCTCTCTGCCATCACCATTTGTAAGGGGTCCATCAAGGGAGTGATCTAAATCAAGATGAATAAATTTTTAAAGTTAAGCTTTAGGTTCAAAAGTAAAATAAGCAGCCTATCAAAAAATATTTGGTGCCTAAAGACAGATGGGGTAAAATCATGGAGAGTGTTGGAGTATTTAAATCTGTTTGAAATGGAAGATACTAAGGTTTTAATTTTTGTCTGATTGCTTTTTGCAGGGGATGGGGGGAGTGTGGAGGGAAGATGGATGGTGTGGTAGTTAGGCAGAAATCTTAAGGGCTTGAATTCTAGAAGGAATTATCTGGGAACATGTATCAGAATAATTTTATTTATTCATTCAACAAATATTACTGATCACCTTCTATCGGCCAGGCATTGTTCGGACTTTGGAACATGGCAATGATGAGACAAAGTCCTTAATCTTTGAATTTATATTTTAGTGTGGAAACCCTGATAGACAATAAAGTGAACAAATAGATAATATAATTTCAAGTATTAATATGGGTTATAAAGAAAAAGAAAAGTGGGTAAAAAAAGTGTGAACGTATGTATGGGGGTATATTAGATAGGGAAGACTTTTCTGGTGAGGTAGTATTTGAGAAAAGAACTGAATGAAGTGAGATCTGGGGAAAGAACATTCCATTGGAGGAAATAGAAACCCAGTATAATTAGAGAAGAAGAGAAAAATGGGAAGTAGTAGATGACTGCCAGTGGAGAGTATTAAAGCTAGAGAATGACAGGATCTGATTTACATTTTTAAAAGAGTGCTATGGTTGCTGTATAGAGAACAGAATATAGAAGGGGCAAGATTGGAAGCAGAGATCAGTTGGGAGTACACTGCAATAGTCTAGGTAAGATATGATGAGAGAGACACCAATAAAGGTTGATGATAAGTGATTAGATTTAGAATATTTCCTTCTGGAGGAGCTACCAAAACAAATCTTTAAAGTTTGAACTGACAGGAACTGCTGACAGATTGGATGTTAATTGTTAAGCACAAAATGAAGATCAACTCCTAGGTTTTATGGCCTGAGTAACTTGGTAAATGGTAGAGATAGTTTGCTAGGTTAGAGAACAATGAAGAAGAATAGGTTTGGGAAGCTGGTGGAAAAAAAAAATCAAGATTCCAGATTTAAATATGACTAGAAATCCAAGTAAAGACATTTTAAAAAGAAAAAGAAAAAAAACAGTAGCATTGACATATATATATACTACCAAATGTAAACTAGATAGCTAGTGGGAAGCTGCTGCATAACACAGGGAGATCAACTCAACGACTGGTGATGACTTAGAGAGGTGGGGAGGTGGGAAGGAGCCATGGGAGGGAGGGGATATGGGGATATATGTATAAATATAGCTGATTCACCTTGTTGTACAGCAGAAACTGACACAACACTGTAAAGCAATTATACTCCAATAAAGAGCTTAAAAAAAAAGAAAAAAGTAAAAAAGGAGGCAGATACATCAGTCTAGAACTCGGGGGAGACTTGGATAGAGCTGGAGATATAATTTTGGAATTTTTCAGTAAAGAGATAACATTTAGGGTGCAGAGAAATGAGAAAGCTCACTGAGAGAGCAAGTAAAGAGAGAGGTGGCTGAGGACTGAGACTTGGTATATTCGAACATTTAAAGATAAAGAAGAATTGGCAAAAATAAGCGAGGTAGGAGGAAAACAGGAGAGTGGACTGGAAAAATTGGAGAGAGCAAAGAGTAGGACTGTATGGTAACCACAATTACAAAATTATTCTAATAGTCTAGGTGTTATGGGCTGAGTTTTGTGTGCCCCCCAACCCCCACCAAATACATATGTTGAAGGCCTAACCTCCAATATGACTGTATTTAGAGACAGGGGCCTTTAAGGAAGTAATTGAAGTTAAATGAAATCATAAGGGTAGGTGAGCCCTAATGCACCAGGACTGCTGTCCTAATAACAGAAAGACATACCAGTGCTCACTTGCTCTCCCTGTCTGTGTATGCAGAGAAAAAGCCACATGAGGACACAGGGAAAAGGTAGCCATGAGCAAGTCAGGAACAAAGCCCTCACCAGACACCAACCCTGCTTGCACCTTGATCTTGGATTTTGAACCTTCAGAACTGTGAGAAAATAAATGTGTGTTGTAGGTTTATGAAAAGGTGCTCAACATCTCTAATCATCAGGGAAATGCAAATCAAAACCACTATCCGATATCACCTCACACCTGTTAGGATGGCTAACATCAAAAAGATAAAAAATAACAAGTGTTGGCGAGGATGTGGAGAAAAGTAAACCCTCATACACTGTTGGTGAGAAAGTAAATTAGTACAGCCATTATGGAAATCAGTACGGAGGTTCCCTAAAAAAATTAAAAATAGTACTACCATTTGATCCAGCAATCCCATTTCTGGGTATATATCCAAAGAAATTGAAATCAGGATCTTGAAGAGACATCTGTATTCCCATGTTCAATGCAGCATTACTCACAAGAGCCAAGACATGAAACAACCCATATGTCTTTCTACAGATGAATGGATAAAAGAAGGAAATCTTGCCATTTACAACAACATGCACGGAGCTGGAGGACATTATGCTAAGCAAAATAAGCAAGATACAGAAAGAGAAAAATTGCATGATATCACCTATATGTATAATCTGAAATAGTCATACTCAGAGAAGGAGAGAGTAGGATGGTGGTTGACAGGGGCTGAAGGCAGGAAAAATGGGGAGGTGTTGGTCAAAGGGTACAAAGATTCAGTTATTCTGGATGAATAAATTCTGGATATCAAATGTACAGCATGGTGACTACAGTTAACAATACTGTGTTGTATACCTGAAATCTGCTAAGAGGATAGACCTTAAATCTTCTCAACACACAAACACACACACACACACACACACACACGGTAACTATGTAGAGGTGATGGATATATTAATTAGTTTGATTGTGGTGGCCATTTCACAGTGTATATGTATATCAAAATATCAAGTTGTATACTTTAAATATATACAATTTTTATATCAAATGGTATCTCAATAAAGCTTCTAAAAAATGAATATCTGTTGTTTAAGCCAGTCTGTGGTACCTTGCTGTGACAGCCCATGTTGACTACTATACTAGGCTAGAGACTATGGGGATAGCAATATAAACTATAGACAAGAGATTTGAGTGATATTAAAAAGTTGTAGAATTCACAAAACTTAGCAACTGATGCTTATGAGGGATAAAAGGTGAGTCAAAGAACACTGTAAGATTTTAAGTTGGATGACTCAGAAGATGATGGTGCCATTAACTAAAATAGTGAGTGCAAAAAAAAGAAGCAAGCTTGGATTTCCCTGGTGGGCAGTGGTTAAGAATCTGCCTGCCAATGCAGGGCACACAGGTCTGATCCCTGGTGCAGGAAGATCCCACATGCCACAGAACAACTAAGCTCGTGCTCTACAACTACTGAGCCTGTGCTCTAGAGCCCGTAAGCCACAACTACTGAGCCCACATGCCACAACTACTGAAGTCTGCGTGCCTAGAGCCTGTGCTCTGCAACAAGAGAAGCCACTGCACTGAGAAGCCCGGGAACCACAAGGAAGAGTAGCCCCCACTTGCCACAACTAGAGAAAGTCCGCGTGCAGCAACAAAGACCCAATGCAGCCAATAAATAAATAAATAAATTTTAAAAAAGAAGAAGAAGCAAGCTTGAAACAGAAAAATGGATGACAAGCACCCAAAGGAAATTTTTTTAGGAAGTACTAGTAATGACACTGGTAGAATAAAGAGATGTTAGGGCTAGATATATGAATTTGGAGTCATCAGTATAAAGATGATTGATATAGTTATTAAATTCCTTTATTTGTAGAAGACAAAAAAAGTGAGAAACTGCAAATAGGAGGCATGAAAGGCCAAAGAAAAGGCAAAATACAGAAATATAGGAAAAACAGAGATATATAGAATCAGTACAGTACAGAAGCCAGGCAGTGGAGTTCCTAGAGTAGGTCATCAATAGCATGCAATGATACAGAGAGATCGAAGAGATGGCGACTATGAAAAGGACACTGGTTGGTCACTCAAGATTACTGGTGATTCGGGGGAGAATAGCTTTTGGAGAGTGGTGGGGGTAGAGGTCAGCCTACAAAGGGTAAAGGAATGTTTAGATGGAAAGCAAATAGAGGTAGGAAGTATAAGCTATTCTTTCTAAAAGCTTGACAGTGAAGGCAAGGGCAAAAAGAAAAGTAGCATGAGTATGCAATGTACAGCAGGATCAGAGGAGGTGATAAAGATATAGATTGGGAAAAATAAAGGCACTTATCATTTTAAAGTGATCAAAAGTTTCAATATTTCTCACATAACCGATACAAAATATATCTTTAGAACGTCTATTTTTATTTGATATTTCAATAACAATGGATAGGCTACAATCTTTCATTAAAAATTGGTATAAATTAGAAATATATATTCCAATGAAGATATTTATAAAAGCATATCAATCATTCTTCACTAACTTCAAATAGATAAACATATTAGAACTTTCTCTGAACATGCTCAGGGTCCATAACATAGGACTAAGTATAAGAAGAAAGTGTGCATAACAACAATAACCTTCCAGTATTTATAACCAATGACCCCAGACATGGTCCAAAATGGATGCACCTAATAATGAATTATTAGGTCAGTGATTTCTTTTTAAGCAGTGAAAATTATTCTTCAAATAAAAGTTATATGAAAGCTCATCACATGAAATAAAAAACAGAGTTGTTCTGGTTGAAACGTGAAAGCTCTTCTGAGAAATTCTGAAGTACCTCTGCGGATTACCCAGAAATAGGTAGAACAGTCTGCAAACCTGTGAGTTATTGAGACAGCAGGCTCCGAAGGAAGAGAATATCTAAGTTACATAACTGGAAAACCAAAGGAAGGTTTCAAAGTGGATGTTGCTTGAAAGAAGGCTCACTTTTCAACACAAACCCTTTCGTAAAATTGAGGTAGCCCTTAAAAAATATGAGACCTATTTAAAGATGATTTTGGAACTTCTTGTCCTTTCTTATTAACATGGTTTAATAATATGAAAAATCCTAAATGTGTCAAACAGTCTGCTTTTTATGTGCTTAGGGAAAGATCTCTTCATTTAGTTTTTCCTTCCTACTTATTTTAAATTTTATTTTAAAAGACTAAAATATGTTTGGAAATCTTCATATGAAATCCTGACTCAAATCTGACAATAATGAAATCCTCATTAACTTTAAGGACATGCTAATTTTTATTACCTAAATACATCAGCTTTTAAATGATTTGTTTGCCATCATAAAGGAACAAAGAATAAATGCCCTATCCATATTTATTTCTTACCTTGTTTAATCGGCAAAACTCTATTTCGAAATGATTTGGTTTTCCCTGGGTCATGGCTATTTCCACTTCGGCTATATCCACTGAAGCTCGATGAAGAAAATGGCCCGTCCAGTTCATCATCAAGTAAATACAGTGAAAGCCCTTCAGCAGTATCTGAAACTTACATTTTAAAAAGACTGTAATGTTAACATAATTATGTTTTCAGAAAAATTAAACAGGCTGTTTTTAAAACTATATCTCAGTTATTTCATTCTAACATCAAAATTACAAGTTGTTTGAAGAAAATATGAATATTTTGAGAACAAATGTTTTATTACATCGTTAAGCTTTCAAGTGCAGAATGTCAGAAAAGCTTGTTCAAGGAAACCACCTCCCCACATAATGAATCTTCAATTCTTAGGTTGGTAAATATATTGTAGATATTACAGATGTTAAAAATCATAAAGTCACATAATTTTAAAACTAAGTGACTTCAAAATTCATTTAGTCTTAACACCCTCACTTTAAAAATGAAGAAACTAAATCCTGTGACCTAATGTCTTACCCAGGGCCACATAGATAGAAGAACTGGGGATAAAATGCAAGTTTTCTATTAATACATCCAAATCCACTGCTCTTTGCATTTAAACCACGCTGCCTCTACTACATCCTCAGTATTAAACTAAAATACAGAACACCAAAAACAAAAGACATATTTACCAGGAGATGAAAAAGGAGAGCTGGTCCTGGCATAAGACACTGAGGTATTCTGGTCATTTTTAGGCTGCAACTTCATTTGTTTCTGTTTCCCTTTTGGACTATAAGTAAAAAAATATAATAATGAACAATTTTTTCTACTAGTGATATATTGTGATAGACAGTATGATATAAAATGCTTAAGTAAGCAAAGAAGAAATACAATATAATTTAAGTGAAATACTTCAAATTGGTAATAGGACAAAGTTAAATTTCAATCGCTAAAGTTAAAAGAAAAAAAAAGGTATTGGTACAGTAAAATCTATATAAACAAAGCTTTAGGTTACCAGCTCTATCTTCACACAGGTATGAGTTCTAAAAAAAAAAAATCTCTTGGATCCCCTCAAAGTACTCAATAAACTTTAAGAAGTGAGGTAATGCATACAAAATGCTTTGAAAACTAAACTGGTATGTCAATGTAATATACCTAGGAGCTCTGCTACTAGATAATGAACTGCTGCTGCTTCTTAGACGTTTTCTGTACCGTGGCCTTCTCCTCTTCTGACTCTGGATCGCTGACTTATATTCAGAGATGATATTTTTAATATGACTTTCAAATAAGGCAGATAATCGCAGTGTCATGCTATAGATCTGAAAAGGCAGAAATTAGTCTTGTTTTAGCAACTACTTTAATTATATAAAAATAACAGGTTATAGACATGCTTGAACAATATCAGCATCATCCTTTCAGACGTAATATATGTGCTACTTCCTACACTTGAAAAATTCTTCCTGAATAATTAAAACAAGATACCATTTTCACCTACAAATTAATAAAGATTTTTAAAAGATAATATCCAAGTTGGGAAGGGTAGGAAAAAAACATTCTTATACACTGCCAGTGGGTATTTTAACCCGAACAACATTCTAAGGACAATTTGTAATATGTGCCAAAAACCTTAAAATATACACATCCTTTGGCTAATAATTTCATCTCTAAGAATTTATCCTAAGGAAATATCAGAGAATTACACACACAAAATAATTACATCCAAAGATGTTAAAGATGTTAGCCATAGCATTATCCATTTAAAGTGAAAAACTAAAAACAACCTAAATCTCTAGCACCAGGACACTTGTTAAACAATCCAAAACCACCTACACAGTAGAATACAATGGAGACATCACAACTTCCGTTTTCAAAGAGTAATAATAAAAAGGGAAAACGTTCATTATGTATATTTTTTAAAAGGCTTCAAAATATAAAACCTACTGTTTATAAACATTATATAAACATTTATAAGTACACATGTAACTGCAGAAAATATATCAAGTGTGAAGAATTGTGTGGAAAAATCAGTGAAAATTCACTTCATATGAGGTGGAACTGTACAACTGATTTAAAAGTTAATCAGATACCAGTGATAAAAAGAACACAAAAATTATTACTTTTTTGTTCTCAAGATGTTTTAAGTAGTGACAAAACATAAAGTATTAAATGAGTATGAATAAACAGTTATAATTTCCCAATAACAGTTCACTAATTTGTTGTAATAAAGGGAACATAAATAAATATTCAGAGCTAATCTAAATATTTCATATAAATAAATCCTGTCAACCACTTTTATTTATCAAATTATTTGTTGGACATATTAAAGAATACTCAAATTAAAAAAAAAATACTCAAATTTCTACTACGCCTTTCCTTGACTTCTCTCTGGCAAATATAGGTATTACTTAAGAGTAAAGAAGAGGCAGGTAGGAGAAAGGAAGAGGGGCTTAATTTCAGAATGACTATGCTAAATGTATCTTTAATGCATGCCTAATAAATTGTTTCAGAGAAGGTACTGAGGATCAAACTTTAGAAACTATGTCAGAATGGTAGTACATATTTGCTTAGCAATTTTAAAACTGGTGAAAGAAAACTGCCTGATATATGTAACTAAACACTTAGGTAATTAATCCACCTAATATTGGTTTGTCATACCCTTGACTTTTTATTAGAGGTATAAGCTTTGGAGTTGCTGAATATTTGGCGAACATCCTTATAAAATTCCAGAGGACTACCATAGTTTCCTGCTTCCAAAGTTTCTTTCACAGTGCTGAAGTCCATAGGAGTGTCTATAACATCATGATAATCCTACAAAGAAGAATGTGTTATTAAACACACAGGCTAAGTAACAATACTACATAATACAATGGGACTGAGATTTGCATCACCATGAAATAAACATACTGCTCTTCAATCTGCCAGTTACCTCTTCCTAACCCCAAACCATCCATTTAATAGAGGTCTTTTGGTGGCTCAGGGAAATAGCAGGGGTCTGTGGAAGGGCCTTAGCCCTGACCCCTCAATGGAAAACCATATGACTCTCTCAAGGGACAGAACAGAAAATCCACAGCCACTGGCTTCATCTCTACATAGCCAGGAATTTCTTGGAAACAGGTAGCTAATTTGTGACATGGAACTATTTAATTCTGTGTGAATAATCTCATCTTCTACCTTCACTGAGCAATTTGCCAGGGAGCTGGCATGAGGGCATTCTACCTAAACTGTCATTAGTTGAAGGTCAAAATCAAACTGGCCATGTCTGTGCCATTCTCCTATCTTTTTGTTTTTTAATAAATGTGACACTTGTGCTTCATCTAAAGTCTTCAGTCTCAGATTCATAATAAGTTTAGTTTTTATTAGTTAAAGGTAGGAGAAGATTCTCTCTATTTTAACCTAAATCTTTCAAGTCTAGTTAAGCTATTCCTAGGGTTATTATATGGAATTACATCTGAAATTTATACTTATATATACCACAACCACCAATAATAGACATTTTTTGGATTGAAAATCATAGTCAATATTAGATCCTTCATCCTATTTAGAATCATTAAGAAGTAAAAGTACAACATTTCCCCCAAGGGAGAAGACAAAGGGCAGGAGCAGAAGAAAGGTATTATAAAAAGAGAGAAAATATTTTTCAAAGTATGAGAAACCACAATTGATCTTAATGTATCTTTTTGATTTTTTTTGCTTAAATAATAACAACCAAAAGTGTATTCCAACATAATATGGCTATGAAACAAAAGATTTTCATAGAGAAAAAACACTGGAACTTTATGTAATATGACGACCAAAACTCAAGACCCAGTCACCCTGCTGAATGAAGTCCCAGTGGGAATACTCAGCTGCAATTACAGACATAATTATGTTGTGTAATTGATATTTTCTACTCTGCTACAGTAGCTTTAGACTCATGGAAACAAACACCTACCCAGATGCTACAAAGAATTCTCAAGAACACGTGTTGTTTAAAAAAACAAAAAATAAACAATAACCAAAAACTCAAACAAAGGCAAAAAGATAGTGAGCAAAGTTGGAAAACTACTTTACAAATTATAAAAGGTTTGTTTACAGTATGGAGATTTAAAAAAGTAAAATAATACAAAACCTACCAGAATATATATGCCTTTTAAGAGACTACTAGGCCTACCTCACAAAGAGATGAATCTTGTTGTCGTTCTGGAATAATTAACTCAGAGGATTCACCGTCTTGCTCTTGATGGCCCTATTAGGGTAAAGAAGATATATTGTGTATCCAAACGCACCACAACAAAATAACAAGACTTGCAATGCAATTATGATTTAACGCTCAAAGATTCATAAATAGGAAATATGTTTTTACTGACTATAGTTTAAGATGAAGGAATTCTACATTCACCATTCTCTACTATGGAAAACACAAAACTAATTTATTCTACTTAAACCCCCTACAAGAAACAAATCAAGTTTTGTTGAATGTAATTTTGTTCCTTATTTGAACTTTGTTCCTTATTTGAATTTTGTTCCTTATTTTTTCCTAAATGAAACCTGTGTTTGCAGAGAATACTGATGTTTACTAATTTCAGAGGATGGTCTGATGTATTTCTGAAATACTGCTGTATCTTTTTTCTAAAAAAGTTAAAACAGATTTGCTATCTATACTAAAAGGTTTATAAATAGATATACTCCTAGAAAAGGATTCCTATAATTTAAGTTCTCATGCTTTTATCTTTTATGAAAAGTAACATGGTATAATGATTACTCTAAATGATCATATTGAGTAATATATTTATTACAAATTAAATAGGGCTGACATATGTTACCAAGGGCCTCCAGTGTGTAGAAGTTTACTAGAAGTTAGTAAAACGCATTAAACAAATATCCAAAATAAAAACAGGAAGGAAATGCAAAGATGCTTAAATTAAAATCTGGTTTACAACTGTATAATTTACACACAAAGTACGTCAGGCATTTTAAAAAGTCATGACTAATCACACTACCCACTTTCACAATTCAAAGATACACAAACAAAGAAGGAAGAAGCAAGCAGGGAAGAAAGAGGGGAAAGGGCTCTTAACTAGATCTTAGCATGGACATTTATGGAAACTTACATACTGGTAACTACTTAAATAACTATGCTTACTGGGTAGGAAAGAGGATCTGACAGCTGTCGAAATGGCTCTGAGTCTTCACGTTCATAAATGAGGCCCAACAGTTCTTTGCACTGTTTCCTCCAAGCATCAGGATTACACTTTAAAGACTGTCTTTTGCCTCGGCATTTGACCTGTAGATTTTAGAAGAATTATATCTAAAAGCTCTTGTCTTAAGTCTTCACCGATTTTCTCCTGTCTTCCTAATGTTAATATATCTATATAAGATAGAGCAGCTGCTATTTAAAAGTTTCTTAGTTTAGATTAAACATCATTCTCCCTGGTATTAAACATCAATCTCCCTGGTAAGCCTTGCTGGTATTTAAGAATATTTGACAATGACACCATGATTTTCTCAAAATAACACTTGAACAGTATATATATTTTCAAGTAAATCCTTTGTGGTCATAATATATTCTGGCCTTTACTATTTGATGCCTTTTTTAAATAATCTCTTTCAGTATTTGAAAGCAAACTTTTTCCTCATATACAACAAATGTTTAATTATCATAGAGAAGAAGTGTGCAGAACAGAGTTACCATAACAGACCTGAGGCTATCTTTAGCAGGGCTTGCTTCTAAGGTTGGCCCTTGACTGGTGTCTAGGAACTTGATATTTGAATTCTCTCCTAAATAATAAAGGTGTTGACTGTGCCCACACTGTTTGTACAAACAATGTTACTTGTGCTGAACACCCACTTTCCTGTACATTGCCTGTGCTTTCCTGCTTTATGGGAGTCTGGAATCTTGGCATGTGCTAGTCAGATGGGGTCTACATCAGCAGTCCCCAACCTTTTCGGCACCAAGGACCGGCTTCGTGGAAGACAACCTTGCCACGGACAGGGCGGATGGAGGAATGGTTTCAAGATGATTCAAGCACGTTACATTTATTGTACACTTTATTTCTATTATTATTACACTGTAATATATAATGAAATAATTATACAACTCACCATAATGCTGACAGGAGGCGGGGCTCAGGCGGTAATGTGAGTGATGGGGAGCGGCTGTAAATATAGATGAAGCTTCGCTGGCTCACCCGCCGCTCACCTCCTGCTGTGTGGCCCAGTTCCTAACAGGACACAGACCAGTACCAGTCTGTGCCCCAGGGGTTGGGGACCCCTGGTCTATATAACAAGCTCCCAATAAATTCTTTGGGAGCTCAGTCTCTCATCACACACATGTTGCTACATTTTCATTGTGGGGAAAGAGTATACACTGTGTGGCCCTTCAGAGGAGAGAGAGAGCATAAAGAAATCTGCACATGGATTCCTTCAGACTCTGACTGTATCTTTTTCCCTGTGATCCAGCTGTGTATCCTTACTGTGTCACCATGATAAACCTTAGCAATGAGTTAACAAGTATATATACTGAGTTCCATAAGTCTTTCCAGCAACTCTTCAAATATGTGGAGTTGGTCTTAGGGATCCCTGACACAGGAAGCCTAAATTTTTTCTTCTCAGCAGTTCATTTACTCACTCACCCTTCTTCCAGATGAAGTACCAGGACCATCTGAATCTAAATCAACCATTTCTGTATCCTAAAATTAAAAGGGAAGAGTGGGAAATGATACTGATTTATATTCAGTCTTACAAATTAGATAAACATTTATAAAGAAATAGCAAATACAATCACAATTAACTCCCTCATTGGAGCAGACAGAAGAACAAAAGTGGGAGAGAGACTCACTCCAAACTTCACCTACATGCTGTATACAAGCTGGAAATTATACTGGGAGAAGAAGAGTAAACAAGGCTTCTCTTTGAATCAGAATAGGAAATGAGGGAGAAAGTATACTCACTGGTATTTAAAGTTGTACCTAAATGTTAGTATCTTAAAAAAAAATTTTATATGACATGCTAATTTAATATACTACAATCATGAATTACTCATGATTAATCTTTTGCTACTTTAAGAAATGCATCTCTTTTCTATAAGGAAAATATAAATGTGTGTTAAAACATAAGATTCAGTTAAGTATCCCTCTGAGGGGTAGTTTTTTAATACAAGAGGCAAGGCCTACACACCACTATTAACCTGGTGATGGTGAAGCACATAGGTAATGCCTAGGAGAATCTTAAAAAAGACTACAAATGAACTCATCTACAAAACAGAAACAGAGTTACAGATGTAGAAAATAAACTTATGGTTACCAGGGGGTAAGGGTGGGGGAGGGATAAATTGGAAGATTGGGACTGACATATACACACTACTATATACAAAATAGATAACTAATAGGGACCTACTGTATAGCACAGGGAACTCTACTCAATACTCTGTAATGGCCTATATGGGAGAAGAATCTGAAAAAGAGTTATTATATGTATATGTATAACTGATTCACTTTGCTGTACACCTGAAACTAACACAACATTGTAAATCAACTATACAGCAATAAAAATTTAAAAAAGAAAGAAAAGTAGCTCATGAGCCTTTGGTTTCCCTTTCTAAAGTTGTTGAATTACATTTCACTTTAATTTTCTTTTCTAACCCAGAGTGCTACTCTGAGGACAGCAACATCCATCCATGGTAAAAACTGTCAACAAAATAGGTATAAAGGACTGTATCTCAACATAATAAAGGCCATATGTGACAAACCCACAGCTAACTTCATGGTCAATGGTAAAAAGCTAAAAGCTTTTCCTCTAAAATTAGGAACAAGACAAGGATGCGCACTTTTACTTTATTTAACATAGTATTAGAAGTCCTAGCTAGAGCAATTAGTCAACAAAAACAAAAGACATCCAAATCAAAAAGGAAGAAGCAATACTGTCTCTATTAGCAGATGATGTAATATTACATATAGAAAACTCTAAATATTCCACCAAAAAACTATTAGAACTAATCAACAAATTCAGTAAAGTTTCAGGATACAAAATCAATATACAAAAATAAGTTGTTTCTATACACTAACAATGGACTATCGGAAAGAGAAATTAAGAAAATGCCATTTACAGTTCTAAGAGGGAAGTTTATAGTGATACAATCCTACCTCAAGAACCAAGAAACATCCCAAATAAACAATCTAACTTTGCACCTAAAGAATCTAGAGAAAGAAGAGCAAACAAAACCCCAAGTTAGTAGACGGAGAGAAATCATAAAGATCAGAGCAGAAATAAATGAAATAGAAACAAAGAAAACAATAGCAAAGATCAATAAAACTAAAAGCTGGTTCTTTGAGAAGATAAATAAAATTGATAAGCCTCTAGCAAGACTCATCAAGAAAAAGAGGGAGAGGACTCAAATCAATAAAATTAGAAATGAAACAGAAGTTAAAACGGACACCGCAGAAATAAAAAGCACCATAAGAGACTACTACAAGCAACTATATGCCAGTAAAATGGACAACCTGGATGAAATGGACAGATTCTTAGAAAAGTATCACCTTCCAAGATGGAATCAGGAAGACATAGAAAATATGAACAGACCGATCACAAGTAATGAAATTGAAACTGTGATTAAAAACGAAGCGAGAGAGTAGCACAGACATATATATACTACCAACTGTAAAATAGTCAGTGGGAAGTTGTTGTATAACAAAGGGAGCCCAACTTGAGGATGGAAGACGCCTTAGAGGACTGGGGTGGGGAGGGTGGGGGGGACTCGAGGGGGGGGAGTCAAGGAAGGGAGGGAATACAGGGATATGTGTATAAAAACAGATGATTGAACCTGGTGTAGAAAATAAATAAATAAATAAATTAATTAATTAAAAAAAAAATCTCCCAACAAACAAAACTCCAGGACCAGATGGATTCCCAGGTGAATTTTATCAAACATTTAGAGAAGAGCTAACACCCATCCTTCTCAAACTCTTCCAATAACTGCAGAGGAAGGAACACTCCCAAACTCATTTTATGAAGCCACCATCACCCTGATACCAAAACCAGACAAAGATACTACAAAAAAAAGAAAACTACAGAGCAATATCACTGATGAATTTAGATACAAAAATCCTCAACAAAATACTAGCCAACAGAATCCAACAAGACATGAAAAGGATCATACACCATGATCAAGTGGGGTTTATCCCTCGAATGCAAGGATTCTTCATTATACACAAATCAATCAATGTGATACACCATATTAACAAACTGAATGATAAAAACCACATGATCATCTCAATAGATGCAGAAAAAGCTTTTGACAAAATTCAACACCCATTTATGATAAAAACTCTCCAGAAGGTGGGCACAGAGGGAACTTACCTCAACATAATACAGGCCATATATGACAAACCCACAGCAAACATCATTCTCAGTGTTAAAAAACTGAAAGCATTCCCTCTAAGATCAGGAACAAGACAAGGATGTCCACTCTCACCACTACTATTCAACACAGTTTTGGAAGTCCTTACCACAGCAATCAGAGAAGAAAAAGAAATAAAAGGAATCCAAATTGGAAAAGAAGAAGCAAAATTGTCACTGTTCACAGATGACATGATACTATACATAGAATATCCTAAAGATGTCACCAGAAAACTACTTGAGCTAATCAATGAATTTGGTAAAGTTGCAGGATACAAAATTAACACACAGAAATCTCTTGCATTTCTATACACTAACAATGAAAGGTCAGAAAGAGAAATTAAGGAAACAATCCCATTCACCACTGCAACAAAAAGAATAAAATACCTAGGAATAAACCTACCCAAGGAGGTAAAAGACCTGTACTCAGAAAACTATAAGACACTCATGAAAGAAATCAAAGACGACACAAACAGATGGAGGGACATACCATGCTCTTGGACTGGAAGAATCAACATTGTGAAAATGACTATATTATCGAAAGCAATTTACAGATTCAATGCAATCTCCATCAAATTCCTAATGGCATTTTTCACAGAACTAGAGCAAGAAATTTTACGATTTGTATGGAAACGCAAAAGACCCCAAATAGCCAAAGCAATCTTGAGAAGGAAAGACAGAGTTGGTGGAATCAGGCTTCCTGACTTCAGGCTATACTACAAGGTTACAGTGATCAAGACAGTGTGGTACTGGCACAAAAACAGAAATATAGATCAGTGGAACAGGATAGAAAGCCCAGAGATAAACTACGGTCAACTAATCTATGACAAAGGAAGCAAGGATATACAATGGAGAAAAGGCAGCCTCTTCAATAAGTGGTGCTGGGAAAACTGGACAGCTACATGGAAAAGAATGAAATTAGAACACTTCCTAACACCATACACAAAAATAAACTCAAAATGGATTAAAGACCTAAATGTAAGGCCAGACACTATAAAACTCCTAAAGGAAAACATAGGAAGAACACCCTTCGACGTAAATAACAGCAAGATCTTTTTTGATCCACCCCCTAGAATAATGGAAATAAAAACAAAAATAAATAAGTGGGACTTAATGAAACTTCAAAGCTTCTGCACATCAAAGGAAACTATAAGCAAGACGAAAAGACAACCCTTAGAATGGGAGAAAATATTTGCAAACGAATCAACAGACAAAAGATTAACCTCCAAAATATATAAACATTTTATCCAGCTCCATATCAAAAAAACAAACAACCCAATCAAAAAATGGGCAGAAGACCTAAATAGGCATTTCTCCAAAGAAGACATACGGATGGCCAAGAGGCACTTGAAAAGCTGCTCAACATCAGTAATTATTAGATAAATGCAAATCAAAACTACAATGAGGTATCACCTCACACCGGTGAGAATGGACATCATCAGAAAATCTACAAACAGTAAATGCTGGAGAGGGTGTGGAGAAAATGGAACCCTCTTGCACTGTTGGTGGGAATATAAATCGATACAGCCACTAGGGAGAACAGTATGAGGTTCCTTAAAAAACTAAAATAGAGTTACCATATGACCCAGCAATCCCACTGCTGGGCATATACCCAGAGAACACCATCATCCCAAAAGACACCTGCACTCCAATGTTCACTGCAGCACTATTTACAATAGCCTGGACGTGGAAGCAACCTAAATGTCCATCAACAGATGAATGGATAAAGAAGATGTGGCACATATATACAATGGAATATTACTCACCTGTAAAAAGCAATGAAACTGGGACATTTGTAGAGACATGGATGGACCTAGAGACTGTCATACAGAGTGAAGTGAGTCAGAAAGAGAAAAACAAATATCATATATTAACACATATATGTGGACTATAGAAAAATGGTACAAATCAACTGGTTTGCAAGGCAGAAATAGAGACACAGATGTAGAGAACAAACATATGGACACTAAGTGGGGAAAGCAGGGAGGCTTGGGGGGAACAAATTGGAAGATTGGGATACCAAATTGTACACTCTAAATATATGCAGTTTATTGTAAAAAAAGATAAATTAAAAAATGCCATTTATAATTGCATCAAACAGAATAAAATATCTAGGAATAAATTTAACCAAGGAGTTGAAAGATCTGTACACTGAAAACTATAATACATTGATTAAACAGAAGAATACAGAAATAAATGGAAGATAGTCCATGCTCATGGATTGGAAAAATTAATATTGTTAAAATGTTTGTGTTACTCAAAGCAATATACAGATTCAACACAATCCCTATCAAAATTCCAACAGCATTTTTTGCAGAAATAGAAAATAATCCTAAAATTCATATGGAACCATATAACAGAATTCTAATAGCAATCTTGAGAAAGAAGAACAAAGCTGGAGGCATCACACTTCTACCAAACTATATTACAAAGCTAGAGTAATCAAAAGAGTGTGGTATTGAGATAAAACACATAGATCAATGGAACAGAATAGAGCACAGAAATAAACCCATGCATACTGGTCAATTAATTTACAACAGAGAAGCCAAGAATATAAAATGGGGAAAACATAGTTTCTTCAATAAATTGTGCTGGGAAAACTGGATATCCACCTGCAAAAGAATGAAACTGGACCCCTACCTTACAACATACATAAATACAACTCAAAATTACTTGGATGTAAGACATGAAACCATAAAACTTCTAAGAGAAAACACAGGGGGGTAAGCTGCTTGACATTGGTCTTCGCAATGATTTTTTTAGATCTGACAAAGTCCAAAGGTATTACAAGGCAGCAAAAGCAAAAAGAAATAAGTGGGACTACATCAAACTAAAAAGCTTCTGCAAAACAAAGGAAAATATTAACAAAATGAAAGGCATTGTACCAAATGGGAGAAAATATTTGTAAATC
Organism: Hippopotamus amphibius kiboko; assembly: GCF_030028045.1. Taxonomy (NCBI): domain Eukaryota; kingdom Metazoa; phylum Chordata; class Mammalia; order Artiodactyla; family Hippopotamidae; genus Hippopotamus; species Hippopotamus amphibius. The sequence goes on along the minus strand of NC_080203.1, from coordinate 68,953,519 downwards.
AGATATTTAATAGGCAGTTAATATCCAAAATATATAAACAACTTGATAGCAAAAGAATAAATAATCCAATTAAAAAATGGGCAGAGAAACTGAATAGACATTTTTCCAAAGGAGACATCCAAATGGCCAACAGGTACATGAAAAGGCACTCATCATCATTAATCATCAGGGAAAAGCAAATGAAAACCACAATAAAATATCACTTCACACCTGTTAGAATGGTTATGATCAAAAAGACAAAGAAATAACAAGTGTTGGTAAGAATGGAGAAAAGAGAGAGAAAAGAGAGCCCTTGTGCACTGCTGGTGGGAATGTAAATCGGTACAGCCAATATGGAAAACAGTATGGAGGTTCCTCAAAAAACTAAAAATAGAGCTATCATATGATCCAGCAATTTTGCTTCTGCGTATACATCTAAAGGAAATAAAAACATGATATCAAAGATATAAAGTTGCATTCCCATGTTCATTGCAGCATTATTCACAATAGCCAAGATATGGAAACAATCTAATTGTCCATCGACAGGTGAATGGACAAAGAAGATATGGTGTATATATATACACAATGGAATATTATTCAGCCTTAAGAAAGAAGGTAATTCTGCTATTTGTGATAATGCAGACAGACCTTAAGGGCATTATGCTAAGTGAAAGAAATCAGACAGAGAAAGACAAATACTGCAAGGTATCATTCATATAAGAATCTTTAAAAAAAAGTCAAACTCATAGAGTACAGAAAAGTGGCTGGGTGGTGGACCAGATGGGGGGGGGGGATAGAGAGAGGGTGGTAAAAGGATAAAAATTTCCAGCTATAAGATGAATAAGGTCTCAGGATATAAGGATCTAATATAAAACATGGTGACTGTAGTTGATAACACTATTATATAACTGCAATTTGCTTAAAGAGTAGAACTTAAAAGTTGGAAGGAAGGAAGGAAGGAAGGAAGGGGAAATAAGGTTGCTGAATTACATTTTACCTTCATTTCCTATTCTAATCCAAGTAATGCTACTTTGAGGAGAAATTCTTGCTACATCAAATTCTGGGTCAAAATGCATTTATATGAAAGGTCAGAGAAAACATCAGGGATAAGAATGATAAAATTTTCATTAGTTTCAGGAAGATAATATCTAATTGGCATATCTGAGTTTTCCTTAATATGTAAATAACATTTAACTTCAACAATACCTACAACATTTTATAGTCAAATACATTTTTGTGAAATTTAAAAACACTGGAGATTTACCATTCTGGGAACTAACAGTACAGAAAACATAAACATGTAAAATACCTCTGTACAATAATAGCCACTGCAATAAAATCCAGCATATTTGAGTCACTCATCCCTGAGATGAATTGTTTTCCATTAAATATTTTTGAATTATCACTTTTCATTTCTGTTTAAGCCTCTTATCTTGGGTTTTGCTTCTAGTCAAAAATAGCTTAATGTAAATTAGGGATATGACTGGGTGGGGAAATAAGATAGTGAGGGTCTGCTGACAGTACTAATTCCATTTCATTAAGAAAAACTGGTTTATGTTTGCAAATTTCCATAAAGGAAATCAAATAGCAATTCCATGAAACAACTAAAAATGTAGACTTTCAAGTCTAAAATTATAAAATATTTTAATATTTTATATTAATTGTGTAGAAAATGAATCCCTACTAAAATTTCCAACAACTAAACATTCTTTTAAAACACTGTTGGGCTTCCTAGGTGGCGCAGTGGTTAAGAATCCACCTGCCAATGCAGAGGACACGGGTTCAAGCCCTGCTCCAGGAAGATCCCACATGCCACGGAGCAACTAAGCCTGTGTGCCACAACTATTGAGCCTGCGCTTTAGAGCCCGTGAGCCACAACTATTAAGCCCATGTGCTGCAACTACTGAAACCCACACGCCTAGAGCCCATGCTCCGCAACAAGAGAAGCCACGGCAATGAGGAGCCCGCGCACCACAATGAAGAGTAGTCCCCACTCACTGCAACTAAAGAAAGCCCATGCACAGCAAAAAAAAAAAGACCCAACACAGCCAATAAAATAAATGAAAAACAACAACAACAAAAAAAAAACACTGTTTAGTGCTAACATAGCCAATAAAATAAATGAAAAACAACAACAACAACAAAAAAACACTGTTTAGTGCTTTGTCCTGTTTTCAAGGGCTAGAAAATAAAGTATTAATTTCCCATCACTGAAACCCACTGTGTCAAAAGGATGACACCTCTCTCTGACTGTAGCACCACTATATTTTTGGCATATATTATCTAAATATAGGTTAAAGATTTTAATACAAAAAGATGCACATGTTCAGCCAGCTTTCAGAAATCAGCTTCACTGCTCATAACCAGTTTTAACACATGCATATAATACTTATTATAAGTATTTTAAATGACAGAAAAGGAATTCATGCCTACTAATCATGCTGTGATTCTTACCTCCTCTGCATCAGTACTGTTTAGTTCTTCTGCTTTAATTTTATTATAAGTATCCAGTATATCAGTACAGCTCTGATCCCTGAGAAACAAGATAAGTTAAACTACATTTCAATAAATTTTAAAAATTCAGAAGTCAGACTCTATGGGAGATAAAACTGCTTCTTACCCAATAAATCGAAGTAAGACATCAGTTACAATTTTGGCTGCTTTAACTATAGGACTGTCTGGCTCATTGAAAGTCCTAGCATTATGCTCAATGTAGCGTACTTCCCACATTAATGCTGATATTCTCCTATGAAAAAAAAAATACCCTGTTACTCTTGGTGGATATATTTAAAGTCTATTCTAGGATTAGACAACATAGAACAACCAGGCATTTAATCATGAGATGTCAAAGGTGTTCAAATATATGTATGTGACTCAATATATGTGTGTGACTAATGTGCACTAATAAAGGTATATAGTTACAGTATTTGACACACAGGCAAGAGTTCAGAACCACTGGACTATAAACTTGGATATTAAAACTTGGAAAAGAATTGACCTGCGACATTGTGGGTAAACAGTGATTTGACCAAGGTCAAAGAAACGAAAACAAACAGTGCTTTGATAAAGTCAACAGAAGAATGTTTAGTTTTCAGAGAAGAGCAAAAAACAAGAAGCCATGTAGAAAAGGACAGATTTTTATCTAGCTGCTTCTGTGATATATACTATTAAATGAAATTATAGGTAATGTTATAAAATACACCCAACTGGATATATCTATGACCATTTGATGGAATAATTGTGGTTAGGACACAATAGACTCTAGGGTGAGAGAGGTACCAAAAGCTGCCCTCCACTGCTTTCCCATAATCACCCCACTCCCAACCGAAACCAAGGAAAAAATAACTTGTCTTTTTCTATACACATTTTGGGGCTGGTAATTAAATCTAATTAACTGCTGCCTAATTCCCCAACAGGGGATTTATAACATGCTCCAAGTCTCTGGAGCACCATAATCAGGATGAATCCACGAACCACTTAATTTGCCTTTAATAAACTAAAATTAACTGTAGTTTTTATTCATATGTGACTTGTGCTAGTCATAATTTCCTCCCTGTCCATACCCCCTTCTTACCGTGGAAGAGTGAAAATCTACTAAATAGAGGGAAATCATTGTTCCAAATTTTCAGAAGAAATTTTGGAGTGGGTCTTCTGAATGGTTATTTTACACTATGAAAACAAAGATCTCAGTGTATCATTATGCAAAAAGGAAAGCAAAGGACATAAAGCCATAAGCTTTTAGGAAATGATAAAAACTAAACTGACCTGTAAAAGCGATTTTCAAGTCTCCGCCTGATGGTGTTGAGGTCAGTTGGATAAGCAACTACAGTACAATACAAGGGATAGGCACTGAGATCCACTGGAACAGCAAAAGGGCTGGCAAAATCTACAATATTTCCAAAATCAAAAAAGATAGTTATTAAGAACACTAACATTTCTTGTTAACCAACAAAAAATATAACACAAGAACGGTGGGCAATGCAATACTACATTTCTAAAATGATGATGATTCAATTATGCAAAAATTAGACCAATACTAATATAATGTTATTCTTTTTATTTGGACATTCTATCTATGAATCATGCATGATACACTGGTTCAAATCAGGTAAAAACAAGACAAAATTAAAGGAGAATTGTGTTTAACTTCAAATTTATGTCTTTTATGGATAAATGCCAAATGTCTCTCATGATATGCTTCAGAAAATATAACTAGTCATGGAGTAAAATATATTACTCCACCTACAGCCTTTACCAAAAAACCCACCCAAAGTTAGGCTCAGGGAGCCAAAATGATTCAAGAAAGTAAAAGACACCTATACGGCTGCCTTCACTATTATAACCCCAGAACTAAAAAGGTTTGCCAGTCATTACTTTGGCCAAGAATATAAAAATGCTGGGGCTTCCTAGGTGGCGCAGTTGTTAAGAATCTGCCTGCCAATGCAGGGGACAAGGGTTCGATCCCTGCTCCAGGAAGATCCCACATGCCGCGAAGCAATTAAGCCTGTGTGCCACAGCTATTGAGCCTGACCTTTAGAGCCCATGCGCCACAACTATTGAGCCCATGCACTGCAACTACTGAAGCCCATGCACCTAGAGCCCGTGCTCTGCAACAAGAGAAGCCACAGCAATGAGGAGCCTGCGCACCGCAATGAAGAGTAGCCCCCACTCATTGCAACTAAAAGAAAGCCCATGCACAGCAAAAAAGACCCAACACAGCCAAATAAAAAAAAGAATATAAAAATGCTATTATTAAAACTAGAATCACCATGTCTCTTGAGTTAAAAGTACACAGTGAGAAAATGAATTTCCTTTTACATACCCAGGGAAAGAAGATGGTTGATGCCCTGAATAACTCGTTCACATTCCTCATCTCTGGAATGAGCCCCCCACTCTCCTTCCTGAGGTTTGTATAGCAAAGCAGTCAATTCTTCCTGGGACACGGGAACACCAGCACCAACTTCATCTGGAAAGGCAGCTATGCATAACGTGAAAAATCAGAAATGATTAGTTTCCAGAATCATTCTATTGCAATTTTTCTTTTAGAAAAATTATAATTCATTCTTTAAAAGCATATTTACTTCCTTCTGGAATTGACTCCATATCCCAAGGGCTCATCTTTTCTCTCTCGTTATTGTCCCAGCTATTAAAAAATAACAAGATACAAATCAAACTCACATGACACTTTTATATACTAGCATAATTTGCATGACTTCTTGGGAGTGAAATTTGGAAAGGGGCAATACAATTTCCTTGAAGTACAAATTTGCTTACACAAAAATAATAAACCTCTAATACAGAAGACACGGTCCACCAATATGAAAGTTAGCCATAAGCATACTCTTAGTTCTGCTTGGCTTTTTTCTTAATTCCAACCAAGCATATATTCAATGTTAAGCCAGGGTATGGAATAAAAAGATCTCTTTGGAAAATTCCTTTCAGGTTAAAAAAGTCAATTTAATAGATCACTTCTTTCTATGAGATAATCTACTTTATTCTAACAGGTTGAGTATTATAGCTTCTCCAAAAGCTTATTATTCCCTTTTGATCTATAATATGGAGACTAAAAGTCAATCTTCACAGGATAAACATTTGTTCTATCATTCTTGAGAAGAAAGCTTTATTTATTAGGATACTTACAACTCTGATATTTCATAAAGAACAAAAGCAAATGGAGACAAATAGTATATCCAAACACAATGCAGTCACTCCTGCCTAGAATTCATACCATTAAATAAAAGGCTATGTAAATATTCACTATTATATTCCAGTTGTAACAATTACTTTAAATACTGAATTAATTTCAGTATTCTTCATGGAATAATAGTTGTAATTCTCATCTAAAATAGAAATATTTAAGAGAAAATACAGGAATAAGGGAGGCAGAAATAAGTATTCAGTTCCTGCTTTGGTTTAGCATGCATGTTGGACCAAAAGGTTTATCATCAAATTCCTTCCTTAAAGGTACTTCCTTACAGGTACAGGTCTTAGAAGACTAGGTAAGGTAGGGTTTATAGAAAGTCCATATAGTATTAAAGTATTATATCAGGTGTAAAAGACCATAACTATACTTACTGAACACTGTAACACTGGAAAGAACTATCAGGATACTCTGGTTGAAAAGGCTGTTGACTCTCCACTGTCCCAAACCACCAGGCATCATCTATTATACTGCGGAATCTATCACCTACAATGTTTTTAGAAATTCTTAAAAGAGTGCTCTTGAGAATAATCGCTCTGTTCCCACTCTAAACTGCTAGTTTTTGTTGAATACAGAAGCAGCATTATTAGAAGTTTTCCATATAAGTGAATTTTATATTTTACCCTCTTCAAGGATTTTGATTTCCAAATGCTAATAATTATTCTGAAATAAATCACATATTACTACATATAATTTAACTTTTATCAATTACTTGGAATCATCATTAGACATGCTTTCTGTACTGCACACATTGATACTACAATTGTTTCTTCTCCTTACTTTTTGTTTCACCATTTTGTTTTTTAAAATCTCTTTATACTAGTTTTGTACCTCTAAATGGCTAAGGAATACAAAACCAACCATGTGAATGAAAATGTTTCTTCCACATAAGGAGAATTTAAAAGTACTAATAGCAGATAATTACACAGTGTTTGCTCTGTGTCAGATACCATTTTAAGTGTTTTCTATATATCAACTCATTTATAGTTCATATCAACCTTATAGGTATGTTCTGATGTGATTCCCATTTTATAGATAATGGAAGTTATCTGTAAGAGATGCGTAGCAGAGAGGTTAAAATCTTGCCCAAGATTAAATAGCTAGTGAAGGGAGAAGAAATAGAGAGGGAGAGAATAAGAAGAGGAAAGGGAGAAAAAGGGACGGGGGAGAGGGAGAGAAGGAGAGAGGAGGAGGGCAGAGGAGTAGATGGAAAGAGGTAGAAGAGAGAAAGAGAGAGAGGGAGAGAGAGAGAGACAAACACAAAGCCACAATCAGCAAAGGTCTGTTAGAAGCCCAAGTGTTAAGTACTCCATTTCATGGCAATTGACATGTGAAGATTTTCTTTTTAATTCAAATTTGTATTCTAATATAGTAGGTATTCACAGAAAAGGTTTTATGCCACACACAATGTGCATAAAACTACCTAAACATAACTGAAAAGAAAAATTTAATTTTTCTAATTTGGCTAACAGCTTTTTCAGTCTACTGGTTTCTTTGTTAAATCAGTTTAAAAGTTACTTATTCTACTTCAAACAATAATTATTAAGTGAGAATTCTATACTTACCAATCTGCCAGTTCCTTTCTTTGGCGTCATTATAAAATTGATGTAGCACAAGGAAGTCAATGACATCTGGCATGTCATGATACCTGAAGAGAAAATAAAGTATATATGATTCAGTATACAGATATAACAATATATATCTTTCTAAATATCCAGAAATATATGCTTAATGTGCAGCTTTTCAGCAAAATGTTGTAAATCTCAAGGTCCCTACAAATACCTTTACTTAAATTAAACCCCATCTGTTTGATCTGTTTGGCTTAAATATTTACTATGACCTTATTTATATCACTAGCTATAATACTTTTATCGTGTCTCTTTTATAAGATTGTTTCTTACATTACCCAATTACATAACCAGGTCTTCAACAAAACTAATGATGGCTAAATATCTTGACACAATTGATCACAGATGTAGTTCCATATCAAATTAATTATAATAGTGCAACTCTAGATATTGGAAGAAGCAAAAAAGGAGAACATTTCCTGGATTATAACAGACTAGTAAAACAAATGATTCAGAGCCTAATCCAGAAATAGCACACTGAGTGGCCTACCAACAAAGTCCTCGCCTGACCTAAGAATGAGGCTTCCTAATGCCATGGGACAAATTGGTCATGAAATTCTTCCCAAAACTTGGTTGAATTTATGACCAAAAGGGGGCACTGTAAACAAAAATATGTTGCCTGCCACTCCAGTTCTCCAAAGATCAAGTCATTAGCCACTGTAGTTGCTGACCTACAACACACCCTGGAAGCATTTTGTGTTTTGGATATATGGGCCCCTAGATAGTTAAGATGCATACATAAGGAAGAATTTCAATGACCTCGGATTCTTGCATCTTCCCATATAAAGAAAAGCACTAAAATCATTAACTGAGAGATCTGATCCTCATGACGAGCAATAACTAGCAAGGTGTATGCTTGACTACATGCATTTCCCAGCGCCCCCAAAATTCATATATACACTGGCTCCTTCCCTCCTACCTCTTGAGAGCAGTTTGTCAGAGCTATCTGAGAGGCTCTCCTAGACTATAGTTCTCAGTAAGTCCCCAAATAAAACTGAAACTCACAGCTCTCATGTTGTGCATTTTTATTTCAGTTGACTATATACATATATATATATATGTATATAATGTGCGGCTTTTCAGCAAAAGCTGAAATATATATATATATATATATATATATATATATATATATATATATATGAGAGAGAGAGAAGAGCGAGAGTGCACTATTAAGTGGAGAAACAAAGCAAGAATTAAACATTAAGTTAAACTCTAAAGCCTGTAGTGCTGTCATGTTTTCTTTCCCATCAAGACTTGTACTCAGCAGAATACATGATAGGGATTAAAATACAAACACACACACACACACACACACACACACACAGGATCCAAGATAGATACTCACTTAATGGAAAAAGATTCTCCAGTCATTTTGCCTGAAATGGGATCCAGAAATGCAAGCTTCAAGCAGCACAGTGTAGGTGGTCCAACCTCATATTTGATTCCTACAATCTTAACAAACTCTTGTTCCTATTCATGAGAATACCAATAAATTACTACTTTCAATATAAATAACTGCCTAACATTTGCATATTATTTTATTATTATTTGAACAATTTAAAAATTATCTGAAACACAACATTGTAAATCAACTATACTCCAAAAAAATTTTAAAAATAAAAATTATCTGAATACCCACCAGATACTAGGCACTCCACTAAGTGTTAAAGGTAATAAGACATGGCTCCTGACCCCTTAATAGCAATTTGGAGTTTAGTGCAAGGCTCTAACCCAAGGATAAGCAGCAGAATCCCCTTGGGAACCTTTTTTAAAATTAATTAATTAATTAACTTATTTATTTATTGGCTTTATTGGGTCTTCGTTGCTGTATGAGTTTTCTCTAGTTGTGGCCGGGGGGGGGCTACTCTTCGCTGTGGTGCATGGGCTTCTCTTGTTGTGGAGCACGGGCTCTAGATGAGTGGGCTTCAGTAGTTGTGGCACGTGGGCTCAATAGCTGTGGCTCACAGGCTCAGTAGTTGTGGTGCACAGGCTTAGCTGCTCCGCGGTATGTGGGATCTTCCTGGACCAGGGATGGAACCCGTGTCCCCTGCATCAGCAAGCGGATTCTTAACCACTGCACCACTAGAAAAGTCCCAGGAACCTTTTGAAAACTCATGTTCCTAAACCCTACTACTATGGAATTGAGTTCACTATGTCTGGGGTAAAGCTCAGTCACATATATTTTGAAAAAACTCCAAGTTTTTCTCTGGGGAGTTAAGAATTGCTCTGCTAGTTAGGAATTACTCCTACAGTGACTATTCTCCCCTGGACTCCTTGATAGTCTGTCAACGGGAGATCTTCATGGCCATCCTCTCGCCTCCTCCAGGCCCAAAGAACCCTACAAATCTCAGTCATGTGTGAGTACATCTCCATCCATGTTGGCCAGGCTGGTGTCCAGATCGGCAGTACCTGCTGGGAACTCTACTGCCTGGAACATGGCATCTAGCCCAATGGCCAGATGCCAAGCGACAAGATGACTGGGGGAGGAGATGACTCCTTCAACACCTTCTTCAGTGAGATAGGTACTGGCAAGCACATGCCCAAGACAGTGTTTGTAGACCTGGAACCCACAATCACTGATGAAGTTTACACTGGCACCTACCAGAAGCTCTTCCACTCTGAGCAGCTCATCACAGGCAAGGAAGATGCTGTCAATAACTATGCCCACAGCCACTACACCATAGGCAAGGAGATCACTGACCTCGTCTTGGACCAAATTTGGAAACTGGCTGACCAGTGCACAGGTCTTCAGGGCTTCCTGGTTTTCCACGGCTTTGGTGGGGAAACTGGTTCTGGGTTCACCTCCCTGCTGATCTCTCTGTTGATTATGGCAAGACGTCCAAGCTGGAGTTCTCCATTTACCAAGCCCCCCCCAGGTTTCCACAGCTGTAGTTAAGCCCTACAACTCCATCCTCACCACCCACACCATCCTGGAGCACTCTGATTGTGCCTTCATGGTAGACAATAAGGCCATCTATGACATCTGTCATAGAAACCTCGATATCAAGTGCCCAACCTACACTAATCTTAATCACCTCATGAGCCAAATAGTGTCCTTCATCACTGCTTCCCTGAGGTGTGATAGAGCCCCGATTGCTGATCTGACACAATTCCAGACAAACCTGGTACCCTATCCTCACATCCACTGACTTCTAGCCACATATGCCCCTGTCATTTCTGCTGAGAAAGCCTACCATGAACAGCTTGGCAGAGATCAGAACAGCTGTAGCAGAGATCACCAATGCTTGCTTTAAGCCAGCCAACCAGATGGTGAAATGTGACCCTTACCATGGTAAATACATAGCTTGCTGCCTATTGTACCATGGTGACATGGTCCCCAAAAATGTCCTTGCTTCCATTGCCACCATCAAGACCAAGCATACCATCCAATTTGTGGACTGGTACCCTACTGGCTTCAAAGTTGTAATTCCAGGCTCCCACTCTAGTACCTGGTGGATACCTGGCCAAAGTACAGCGAGCTGTGTGCATGCTGAGCAACACCACAGCCATCGCTAAGGCCTGGGCTCACCTGGACCACAAGTTTGACCTGATGTATGCCAAGCATGCCTTTGTTCACTGGTACGTGGGTGAGGGCATGGAGGAAGGAGAATTTTCTGAGGTCCATGAAGACATGGCTGCCCTTAAGAAGGATTATGAGGAGGTTGGAGTGGATAGTGCTGAGGGAGAGGATGCAGGTGAAGAGTATTAACTTGTCTGCTGCAATTTTATACTCGTCTTGGGACTGTCTTATTTGTGTTCTGTGGAGCTGCCCGTTGTGGCCCTATCTTGTTAATAACAGTGATATTTCTATAAAAAAAAATCACTCTTCTAACAGAAATACAGTTTGCAAGTAGGCAGGTGGACATGTGTATGTTTGGGAAAAGGACTTACATTTTTGAGTGCCTACAATATTATTTTATAATACCATTTTATACATTGTTATTAGTCACACTTAACAGATGATAAAACTGAGCCTCAAAGGTACAGTGACTTGTTTCAAGTTATACACTAGTATATAGCAGAGCTGGGATTGAAATTCAGGTCTTATTCCAAAGCCCAGGCTCTTACACCACATATATGCTGCCTCTTAAAATTTCCTGTAACCACAGGGTTAGAATTTAAAATAAGAAATCATATGGTTTATTCATTCTTCTGATTGTTAAAAAAAAGAACCCCAAAACCTCAATTTTCACCTGATTCAGAATAGATGGTAGCATCCCTACTTCCCAGGAGATGATTATGTAAAGCTCACTTGATATTTTAGCACCTTACAACCTGAATACAATTTTTACAAGTGTCTAAATCTTTATTTCAATAAATATACACATTCTCTCTTATATCCTTCTTCTTAAGCATCATTACACAACAACCCTTCATTTACCTGGAAAACCATCATAAAACTGCCCTTTAGTCTCTTGCTCTCCAAGTCAGAAAAGCAGAACAACAAAACACACATAGACCTAATGGCACATAGCTACATAGGTACTACATCAAAAGAAATAATACATAAAGCACCACAAAGTCATGAGTTTCTTGGGATTTATATTTACTATATCCTAAAGCTGCCAGAATCTTGAGAGTATTTGTGGTCCATACATGCAGTCACAGTTTATAGAGCCTCCAGAATGTACAAAGCTGTTGAAGCAAATATCTACTCCATGGAACTACCGCTTTGCTCCAATTATATCAGTAGAATGGTATAACTACAGGACCTGAAGCTTGAAGGAAATTAGGTCAAATAATCAAGACAACAGGTGGCATACAAATTTCGGGAAACATAAAATGTGACCCATAACACTCAGCTGTACAAGAGCATTTTACATCACTTTATCCTGGATGCACAATCAACAGTGAAATATCCAGAAACTGAGAATAAGCCTACAGGCAAATAACTTAATTCCCAAGATACTTCAATTGCATAGCTTATTAATTTGGCGAACTTACCCTGAGATCCATTTTATTCCATGGCTGTTTTTGTAAGTTAACGCTGTATATTTTTGATTTTCTTACAGCCCGTACATAAGCTTCATGTCCTTGCCTAAAATATATAAGCTAAAACAAAAAACAAGAGGTATTAAACAGCAGCATCCCATTTAACACCTCTATACATCCCAATATATTCCTACAAATGTCCTCTTCTATTTACAAAAAATATAAATAATTATAATTTTGAAAAAATGTATACAATAAAGGTACTTGTTCATTCAGTACTCATGCCTACGTAGCCCTGCACTAAGTATTGCATAATAAAAACACACACAGTCCTTCTTCTCCCTAGCACCTCCATAAATTTCTGAAGAAACAGACTAATAACAAATGTACACAAAAGTGGTCATATTTTAAAGTAATATATTTCAAACTGTAATTGACATTCTAAAGCATCAACATTTTAATAGTCAGCCTACACATTTTATATATATATATATAATTCTAACCACAGGCTACTAAATACAGTCATTTCCAAACAAATTAAAATTTTTCTGTTGTAAGAATTAACATCAGAACTGACATGGTATGGAAGGAAAATGAATCCAAGTGCTTGATAAAACCCTTCACCTCCTTAAGACAGCATTCACTACCGTACTCTGATTCATTAAAAAAAAGTTTCTTTCCCACAATAATTTTTTTTTTCATCCTCATACCATACTGACAGGTTCCAATCACCTCCCAACCACAAAAATCTTAGTTTCCTTTAAAGCTCAGAATACTGGATCTGATTAAACAATCAGCAAACATTTCCAAAGTGAGTGCCAACCCTAGATACAGCTTATTGTCCCAAGCTTGTGCCCACCAGCGTAGAACAATGCCAGTGTGAATGGCCTTGCAGTAATGTTCCCTAAGTATCCCTGGGCACACTCTGTACCTGAGAAGCTAAAGATCAGCTTGCAAGTAGAATATATAGGTAATGCCACCCTTCTTGTACATGTAGGTACTTCCAAAAGGCAGGCCTACTTTGTAGGTGTTTTTCCCACTCTGCTTCCTTGATTTATTATTAATCCAAACACCCTACAGTCATTACACAAAGGCAACTATGGGGACAGGGAAGAAGTCAGGAGACCCGACTGCTGTTCGTGCTACCCTTATAGGCCATATGACTCTGGCCTTCCACATGCTCACCTGTCAAATGAAAAGGACACTCTGCCGGCAGGGGTGTTTGAAAGATTAATAACAACAACAAGGGACAGAGAGACTAGCATGCCTCAGGTACTGTCTTAAGTGCCCTACAAATATCCATTAATTTAATCCTTCCCAGAACCCTATAAGGTAGATACCTTATCCCTGCTGCACAGTTGAGGAAACTAGGGCACAGAGAGGTTAAGTAATTTGTCAAAATCTTATGTTTTATGCACCCCAATGTTCACTGCAGTACTATTTACAAGAGCTGGGACATGGAAGCAACCTAAATGTCTCTCAACAGAGAAATGGATAAAGAAGATGTGGTACATATATACAATGGAATATTACTCAGCCATAAAAAGGAATGAAATAATGCCATTTGCAGCGACATGGATACAATTAGAGATTATCATACTAAGTGAAGTAAGTCAGAAAGAGAAAAACAAATACCATATGATATTATCACTTATATATGGAATCTAAAAATAGGGTACAAATAAACTTATTTACAAAACAGAAGTAGAGCCACAGATATCAAAAACGAACTTATAGGGAATAAGAGGGGGAAGGGATAAAGTGGGAGATCAGGATTGACATATACACACTACTATATATAAAATATATAACTAATAAGAACCTGCCATATACAGCACAGGGAACTGTAGTCAATACTCTGGCCTATACGGGAAAAGAATCTTAAAAAAAAGAGTAGATATATGTATATGTATAACTGACTCACTTTGCTGTACACCTGAAACTACCACAACATTGTAAATCAACTATACTCCAATAAAATTTTTTTAAAAAAAGAAATCTTATGTTTCCTATAATAATTTTAGTAGTGGTAGAGATAAACAGAAGAAAGTAACATAAAAAATAACATAGAGATTGAAAAATATACTGACATATCCTACCAATCAACATTGTCTAAGTCAGAATTTATAATAGTTAAAAATACAAGTAAATTTTTTAAGGTTTTAAATATTAGTATATAAACACAACTGTAGTGGTAAAAAAAAGTCATTACCATGCTTACCAATAACGTAAGCATGTTATTCAGCTATCCTTTATTATATATTTATTCCTGTACTCAACAAATATTGAATTGAGTATAAGGCACTGGGTGCTATGGTAACACATCAAAAAAAATCCTTTCCTTCAAGGATATGGACAGACATGTAGATACATGAGTATAATACAAGGCAGAATGTAATATGTATTATGAGAGAAATAATTTCATGGGAAAGCACATGAAGAAGAAGTGGCAAGCAAATGGAAAGTATGGATAATATGCAGAAGTTGAAATTTAAGTTAAACCTTGAAAAATGAGCATTTTAAGAGGCAATGACCTGTGGGTAGGGGTATTCCAGGCAAAATATTGAGGGCTTAACACTTAAAAGTAAAAAGTAATGCTGTCATTAAGAGATTGATTATATAAAAGTATATTTCTGCCTTTATGAGGTCTTTAAAAACATTCTTTAATTCATGTATTTCACTGTCTTGATTCATTTATAACACTTTTTCCATTACCTGAACAACTGTCATTACCTAATACACACTAGTCTTGAAGCATGTAAGCATGCACTGAGTTTAACAAAATAAAGGGATAGATAAATATGGTCCTATAAAATAGAGAGGAGTCTCAGATCACAGAGTATATAGATCCTTATTCTGTTCTAAGATTAATTTAAAATTATTTCTCTTAAGCCTCCATTTTAAAAAAGGCAGTAAATACATGAAATCATGATTTTTTGGATATACTCTTAAGAAAGCTCCTCTAAGTTTTTTCATACAGCATTCATTCAGAGCATGTTTTACTAAAATAACTACATAAACAAGCAATGCTCAAAAGTCCAGCACTTAGAAGAAGACACACTTAGGAAAGGAAACATTTTAATAACATCAAAAGATATTATAATAATAAGTAATAGCTTAATTATAAGGCTACTTGGTAGCTATCTCTGGCACAAAGCATCTACAAAAGATATTTATAGAAAAATTTGGTCAAAGTTTTATTGGTCCCAAGACTTTTAGAATCATTTCCAAGGTTTTGCTCCTTCTTTATGATGATGAAAATAATACATTCCTACTATCAGTCTTAAGTTGAAAACTGTGGGTAAGCATTTAATCACTCAAAAATGAATGATTAGTCAATGTATCAGAGACTCTACAAGCCAGCTAGGGCTCAACATATAACAATGCTACCATAATTTTCATAAGAAAATCAAATTAAAATGTTTCACTGTATAGAATTTAAATCAATTTTTGGACTGACCAATCATAAATATGGCTGTTATTCAATCATAGGCTCAGTAGGAAGGCCTTGTTTGTGAAATGACATTCCCGTAAGCACTGAAAGGGGTGATCATCCTCTAGAATATTTTCTATCAGGTTGAGCATGAGCTTCTTTTTAAAAAACAAAACAAAACAACAGTATTAGGACTTGATTAGAATTAAAAATACCACTCAATTCTACCATGTGGCAATTAAGATAAAAATAAAGACAATTATTTCATGGCTTCACAAGCCAATCAATTTATCTCAATGTTCATTGAGCATCTAAAGACTCTGTGTCAGGCCCTACAAAGCACACAAAGATTAGTGAGATTTAGTCACTGTCCACAAGAAATATACAATTGAGCAGCACAGTTAAGATGGTGTACATATAACTATAATATAATTGAGGATATAAATGCCCTAAGACTGATTAAAGTGAGTGCTCTTGAGGTTCCAAGAGAAATACATTATAACAAGAAACAATTACCTCATCTCCCATTTGTGGAACAAATGGGGAACGTCGTGGTATGGTATCCAAGATCCACTGAGGGGCAAACCATTCTTCATTGGGCTCACCTGCCATAGAAACCAGTCCTCCTTTCTAAAATATAGTTCACAAATATATAAACTATAAATATATGAACAGTTGTATAAAAAATAGCAGGTAGAAAATGTTAAAACATCAGGTTATAATAAAGTGTAAAATATACGAATTTTAAACATTTTTTACCAATTAATTATGCACAACTTTTGTACCAATAAAACAACTAAAGTTTTGCTCCTTCTTTATTATGATGATAATAATACATTCCTACTATCAGTCTTAAGTTGAAAACTGTGGGTAAGCATTTAATCATTCAAAAATGAATGATTAGTCAATATATCAGAGACTCTACAAGCCAACTAGGGCTCAACATATAATAATGCTACCATAATTTTCATAAGAAAATCAAATTAAAATGTTTCACTGTATAGAATTTAAATCAATTTTTTGACTGACCAATCATAAATATGGCAAATGTTGCTCAATTTTGGCTGACAATAATATGATACTATATACTATCTAAAAACCACAAATTTTACTCTTCATGTCCCTAGGATACCAAATAAGCCCAAATACAAGTAACACGATAACTATTTGCCAATAAAATGGTGACCATCAAGAAGATAATTCTGTCTACCAAAGCAAGAGGTTACAGAATGCATATAGCATACACTTTTCAATTAATAATATTCAAAGAACTATGTGGATTAAATTTTTACATCATTAAAATGAAATTATAGTGGGGAAAAAACCATCACTGCGATGAAATAAAAACATGAAGAGATAGAGGAAGAGCCCTACATTATTTATCATATCCTTCCATTTTACAAGTCAGAATGTATAGAAATTTATGACTGGTGACATGACAAGAATAATGCTTTTACACTATAGTGGCTTATTTAAAAACTCTATTGCATTTTAACAAACTGTCAAAATGTTTTAATTTAATAGTAAAATAATGAAAAAATTCTAGCTTCTACTTTTGACAACAAAAAAATTTCAAAAAATCTTTACATTTTAAAGTCATTTTATACAATTTTACTTCGTTTCTCAGATGGAATATTATTTTTAAAGAAAAGTGGGAAGTATTACTGTTAAATATTCAAGTATCAAAGGCAAAAACTAAAACCAAAAAAAAACACAACCTGTAAACTTACAAACCTTCTTTCTAGTCTGTTTAGGTTTCTTTTGCCGTTCTTCAAGTGACTTCAAATTCTCCTCCTCAGAGCTGCTGCATATTTTCCGTGTTGCCTGTCTCGTTTGCCTTTTTGGAGGCTGCAAATTTATTCCAGCATCTGCTGTCCAATCAGAATATTCACTTGATGAATCACTGTAAATAAATCAAAATTATGAATATATAAGTTTAGAAAAGGAATAGTTTTGCCTCATGATTGAAAGATGATCACTTTGTAATCAAATAGCATTATAAATGACATGGTTTGATTTTGTTCTAACCAAAGATAAAAAAAATCAACATAGAATTTTGATCATTACCTAAGTGATTTTAGTAAAATGCTTCTTGGATAAAGTACAATGCTTAGTTTCCCATAACAGGGTTTAAAATTCAAAATTCCTGTCCAAATCACAAAAGTTTCTTTTAAATAAAGATGTTCCTTATCCCGGGAAATGGTTAAATATAGTTGTTTTAAACCTGAAATAAATACACATAGCCTTCCAAGGTGTAGAATATTGGATTTACAAAGAATCTTATTTTATAGATGAGGGAACTAAAGCCCATGATGACATGCCCAAAAAGATATTGGTAGAGCTAGGATAAAACAACAGGTCTGGACTTCCTAGGTGGCGCAGTGGGTAAGAATCCGCCTGCCAATGCAGGGGACATGGGTTCGAGCCCTGCCCCAGGAAGACACAAGATGCCACGGAGCAACTAAGCCCGTGCGCCACAACTATTGAGCCTGTGCTCTAGAGCCCGTGAGTCACAACTATTGAGCCCATGTGCCGCAACTACTGAAGCCCACGTGCCTAGAGCCCGTGCTCTGCAACAAGAAGGGCCACCGCAATGAGAAGCCTGCGCACCACAACGAAGAGTAGCCCCCGCTCACCACAACTAGAGAAAGCCCGTGTGCAACAACAAAGACCTAACACAGCCAATTAAATAAATAAATTAATTAAAAAAACAAAAACAAACAAAACAAACAAACAAACAAAAAAAAAAAAAAAACAGGTCTCTCGGCTTCCAACCCAGTACTCTTTCTACTATAAAATACTATTTTAACTCTGGCTTTACCAAGTTCCTACAACAACATAACTTCACATGAAAACTGTCAAAAAATTTTGACCAAATCAAAACCATTAAAACTACCTGGAGGAACTTTCACTTTGCCATTCAATAACCGGATCCTCTATAGAAGCATCACTTGTGCCAACTGTTTCATCTTCCTGCAACAAAGAGCCAGCAATTGAGATATACAGTTATTATTAACCAGCATATTATTAATTAGCATATATCACCTGTTTTATAACACTTTTTGTACCCCCCCTCCAAAAAAGTTCTAGTTAAAATGTATGTAATCATTTTTCTATATATACTTGTAACTCACAACTAAGCCTACCAAGTATTTAAAGATTTCTAACATCTACTCTCTTACTGATATGAGACATCTTTTATTTCAAAGACTCAATCCCAAATATACTTAAGAATCCCAAATATAACCTTCTTAAATGATGTTAAAACCACTGTTTTTTTTTCAATTGAAGTATAGTTGCTCTACAATGTTGTGTTAGTTTCTGCTATACAACAAAGTGAATCAACTATATGTATACATATATCTCCTCCCTCTTGATTCAGTTTTATATGTATATACACACATATATATATGAAAATATATATATGAATTTATATGAATATATGTATATTCTTTTTCAGATTTTTTTCCTTTATAGAAGGCCATTGTTTTAAAAAAATCTATACAAAAAAGATAAAACTACCTATGTGCCTCTACCAAGTTAATATAATTACTCTCCACAAAAAAGTTAATCATCTTTTTTATTATGTAAGATTTCAAACATAACAAAGTAGAGGAAATGGGTAACACACTTGTATACACAATCTCCAGTTTAGACAATAACTCACTGCCTATCTTACTTTATATATACCATTACCAACTGCCTCGTACCCCAAGGATTATTTTGGGAAAAAAAAAAGCATTTCTACTATAAATATTTATTAAGATTAGGATTATTTTTTAAAACACAACCACAATACTATTACATTAAAAAGATAACATCAATTCTTTTTTCTTTTTTATTATCAGCTTTATTGAGATAGAATTCATATACCATAAACTTCACCCCTTCAGAGTATACAGTTCAATGGTTTTTAGTATATTCAGAGTTGCTCAACCATCACCACTAATTTTAGAACATTTTCATCACCCCCAAAAAGAACCCCTAAACCCAATAGCAAGAACCTCTCACTCCCCACTACCTCGAGCCCCTGGCAGCCACCAATCTACTTTAGGTCTTGGTACTTTTGTTAAAGAGCCACATTCTTTGAACAACAAATACGTACCAAGTAATCTTCATATGTACCAAGTAATCTTCACTTCTCTTCTCCCTTCATCTTTTTCATGTATTTTTAACTTTCTTAATCATTTTAAATTGCTACATTGCCCTGAATTTCTCCTTGCCGATCTGTCTTAGTGACACTCATGCAACAGGACTCTTTAATCCATCTATATTCAATGTCTTTTTTTTCTTAACTCTTTTAAGTCCATGGCTCAGAGGCAACAGCTCTTTTTTTGATTTTTATTGGAGTAGAGTTGCTTTATAATGTTGTGTTAGCCTCCACTGTACAGCAAAGTGAACCAGGCATACGCACACACACACACATCCCCTCCCGTTTGGATTTCCTTCCCATCCAGGTCACCACAGAGCACTGAGTAGAGTTACCCATGCTATACAATAGGTCCTCATTAGCCATCTATTCCATACACAGTATCAATAGCGTTTATATTGATCTTCCAACTCATCCCACCCTCCCCTTCCCCCTTGGTATTCATACGTTTGTTCTCTGTCTGTGTCTCTATCGCTGCTTTGTAAATAAGCTCGTCTATACCAATTTTCTCAGATTCCACATATATGTGTTAATATACGATATCTGTTTTTCTCTTTCTGCCTTACTTCACTCTGTATGACAGTCTTGGATATGTGACCATTCTTTTCAGAGCAAGATTTTCATGGGGAGAAGAGGAGGGACATCACTGATAAGAGTTAAAGAATTGTGAACGGTGGGAGAAGAATGGGGGTACCATACATTGCCGATGCATAATTAAACCCTTAACAACTATAGCTATTAAGAGAACAAAAGGAAGGGCTGGAGAAGAGAGGAATATGAAGAAAATAACTGCTATAGTTTTTATTCAATTACCATGAAAAAGATAGGTCTAAGAAAAATCATCACTCAGTAACCTCCATGAATGGTAAAGTCAACAATAACAGAAAACATGTATGTTATAATTACATAGTCATTAAGTTCTGGGACTGTATAACTAGTTATCTCTGTTAATATTGTACTTCTTTCCATTTCTAGGCAGATTTGCTCTCACTTGCTTTTCTCACTGTCAAAGCCAAACTTTTCCCACTGTCAAAGCCAAACTTTTCCTGGCATGTTTGATACCCTCAACCAAGATAATATCTTAAGTACAAATAAGAGAAGATATCTAAAGGAACTCAATATAATGCTCAAATTTGCCTATTAAATGCCTTATTAATGAATAATCCTCTTATAAGAAAGTCATTAAAGTAATTTTCTATTAAAGTGACCCTTAAGAGTAAACCCAAAGTTTATCAAATTGCTATTTCTTTTGTGATATGTAGATTTTCAGCCTTTCACAGAAAAAAAGCACTTTGAAAAGGAATCTAGGTATCAGATATGCCTTTACTTCTTTGTGATTCTACAAGGTCTCAGATATTGACTTCATTGACAGTCTTGTTATTAAATCTAATTGAAAAAATTTTTAAAAAAAGTAAACCCAAAGTGATGATACTAACTGGGAAACAAAAAATTACACTGAGTAAATAATAGCAGATATCTAACCTCTGAGGAGCTATCTGAGTCTTCTTGTACACCTGAATTTTGACATGATGCTTGTGAATTATGCTCCATGTTGGATCGTGTTTGGTAAGTATGCTGACGTTTGCGTTGTGTCCTTCGTAAAGACCGCCCACAGCTAGGCTGATAATCATTCTGTAAACAGAAGGAAAATAAATTTAAAAAAATGAAAGGCTCAGTAAATATACGCAAAAGAACACATATACAGCAAATCAATTGGGCAGGGGTGGAGTGAAGGTGGAGGTGAGAGATAGGAATAAATCCCCCAAAAGAAAACCCAAGATATATTTTTATAGTATGTTTTTATATAAAAAAGATACTTCATTTTATATACTTAACCCACTTCCATTAATATTGATTACTTTCCCTATTTTGTCTTTTTTTTTTTTTTTTTTTTTTTATTTTATTTATTTATTTTTTTTGGGCACGCAGGCTTAGTTGCTCCGCGGCATGTGGGATCTTCCTGGAGCTGGGATCGAACCTGTGACCTCTGCATTGGCAGGCGGATTCTTAACCGCTGCGCCACCTAGGAAGCCCACTTTCCCTATTTTGAAAACTTTGTGATCAAAGACAGTGCTGAAATTCTAAGCTGCAAGAATGTGCCCACTCAGAATTTACATAAACCATATTATTTACAATTTATTACAGGATAAAGCAAGATATCTATATCATATCTATGTATATATAATTCTTAACATAACATGTATTTCTTTGGTTCTATAAAAAACTACATTAAGAAGTCAAAGTTAAAATTTATTTTTTAACAACTACAATGCAAAGTAAAAACTGTTTTATTCTACCCTTTACAAGCATAAGATATCACTACTGATATACCATATGTCAAAATTATAACCCTAATATGTCATCAGGAGTAAACGAGCTTAAAGGTCTTATCAATTAGTATCAAGGGCCAGTTTCTTATCTTACATGTAAATGTTTCTCATTTTCAATATAAATAAAAATGTTTAGAGATCCAACTACCCCGTTTATTAGTCTCAGACAAGGCTGATGTTTGACAAATCAGCTTAGCAGGAAGAAAGAATATAAATCATGGATATGAGTCATTCAAAGTCTCTAAGAAAATATTCTTATCAGACAACATCAAATAAGCTACTAAAATCTGAATAGAAATTAAGAAAGTGGGTATCAAAATGATCTAAGAATATTTACAGATATTCATATAGTAATTACCTAAAATTGTGTTTATCAATACTGAAGACATTTAAAATTCAGTATCCATTGCCTATATTTCCTTAATAAAATTAAATCAACCTAGACTTTCCAATTTACCATACTCTTCAGGAGTTATAGTTATTAGATGTGGGAACAAAACTATATATTTTTTTAATAAATTTGTAATTTAATATTTATTTATTGGCTGCATTGAGTCTTTGTTGCTGTGCACAGGCTTTCTCTAGTTGTAGCAAGTGGGGGCTACTCTTCGTTGTGGTGTGCGGGCTTCTCATTGCGGTGGCTTCTCTTGTTGTGGAGCATGGGCTCTAGGTGCACAGACTTCAGTAGTTGTGGCACAGAGGCTCAGTAGTTGTGGCTCACGGGCTCTAGAGCACAGGTTCAGTAGCTGTGGCACACGGGCTTAGTTGCTCTGCAGCATGTGGGATCTTCCCAGATCAGGCATCAAACCTGTGTCCCCTGCATTGGTAGGCCGATTCTTAACCACTGCGCCACCAGGGAAGTCCCTCTTTTTTTTTGGGGGGGGGCTTCATCGGGTCTTAGTTGCAGCACACAAGATCTTTCATCACAGCACGTGGACTCTTCATTGCAGTGCATGGGCTTCTCTCTAGTTGTGGCTCACGGGCTCAGTAGATGCAGCATGCGGGCTTAGTTGCCCCGTGGCCATGTGGGATCTTAGTCCCCTGACCAGGGATGAAACCTGCGTCCCCTGCATTGGAAGGCAGATTCTTAACCACTGGATCACGAGGGAAGTCCCAAAACTATATATTCTTATGCCACTAGTTTGTTCAACCTCAGTACTAGTAAGGGGCTTAATATGTACCTAATGGAGTACAGGAATCTTACTCCCTGATTAGCAGTTTCCGCTGGGAATATGAATCTTCCTAATGTACAGATCAGATTTTGCTCCTGTCTAATTAGGTAGGCCAGGAGTAAGCCTAGGGCAGAGGTCAGCAAACTTTATCTGTAAAGAGCCAGAGTATAAATATTTTGGGTTTGCAGGCCATATGATCTCTGTAACAACGGCTCAACTCCATATAGCATGAAAGCAGCCACAGACAATATATAAATAAATAGGTGTGGCTGTGCTCCAATAAAACTTTATTAATAGAAATATGCAGTAGTTTGCCAACCTCTGGCCTAGGGTACCTGAGCATTTGTTTTACACTGTAATTAGTGATCAGGCAATAATTTAAGGTTCTACTTTAACCATATGAAAATGGTATCTTAATACAAATATCCTATATCTACAATGACCACATGTCCTAAATTTGGGGGGATAGTCCTGTGTAATTTTATCCTTATTAATAATAACCACATATTTCAATTTGGGGTTAAAAAATAGTTTCCCTAAATACAGACACTTATCAAAATAATCCCTTAATACATAACTGCCACCTTTCAAAAACCTGG
This sequence comes from Hippopotamus amphibius kiboko, assembly GCF_030028045.1. NCBI lineage: Eukaryota > Metazoa > Chordata > Mammalia > Artiodactyla > Hippopotamidae > Hippopotamus > Hippopotamus amphibius. Next base: position 68,929,595 of record NC_080203.1, on the reverse strand, counting down.
TATCTGCAAATATTTGGAAATAGTGTATTGCTAAGTACTGTAATGCTAAACTTACCCTTTGGGTAGCATAAGATGGCTTTTTCTTCTTTTCAACTGTATAAAGACTGATTTCTATGTCACCTTTTGCAGTTCGACATTCTTCCTGAACCCTAATAACACATCAAAGGTCAAAGTAACAGAAAATCATCAAAAAGCAAACCAATGGTTTAAAAATCAGACAACACAAACACTTTTAAATATAAAACTGAACATTTTAACCATTTTAAGTGTATAATTCAGTGGTGTTAATGACATTTACAATGTTGTATAACCATCATCACTATTTCCAAAGCTTTTTCATCACTCCAAACATAAACTTTGTAACCATTAAGCAATAGCTTTTTGTTTTTCCTTCCAGCATCCCATGCTAACCTCTAATCTACTTTATGTCTCTATGAATTTGCCTACTCTATATATTTCATATAAGTGGAATTATACATTATTTGTTGTTTTGTGTCTGGCTTATTTCACTAAGCATAATGTTTTCAATATTTATCCATATTGTAGCAAGTATCATAAGTTTTTTATGGCTGAATTATATTCCAGTGTATGTATATAACACATTTTATTTATTCATTCATCTGCTGACAGACTCTTGAATTGTTTCTATCATTCACTATTGTAAATAATGCTACAATAAACACTGGCATACAAGTATCTGAGTCCCTGCTTTAAATTCTACTTCTAGACGTTTTGAGTAGAGAATTATTTCAAATTGCTCTACTGCCAGGGGGTAGCATTCAGTTCATAAATTAGCCACGTCTCCCTTATTACTGCTAAAGAAAGAAAAGGTGAAACCAAATTAATTTTGTTACTTGGCTCAGCTGGTAAATAGGTTTTGTTAGGAAGATATCATGATTTAAGTGGATTTTATATGTTCTCTGGCAATGTCCTTTCTCTTTTCCAAATCTATTTCTAGTTGCTGTGTATTATCTGGAGTCAATATTACTCCAGATAACACAGTCAAAATGTTAAGATTTACAAATAAGGATAGGGATTCTAAGTGAAATTCATCCTAATGAAGTCCTTGCATCCAAAGAAGTCTACTTAAATGATATTTCTAAATCTACACTAAGTACTGGGGTCTATCTATACCGCACTCCCAAAGTGCTCCAATTCTGAGTTTCCTCAGAACCGCTGTTGAATTTTGGGTCCATGTATCACTGACACATTTAATCACATATGGCCTCATGTTCTTACTTAATAGTATTTTTTCATATATTCTAACCTATACTATAAACTCAAAGAAGACAGAGATCATGTTTTTCATTTTTCAGTATTCCCCAAACCATTTAGCACAAAACTAAGCAAATTTAAGATAATCTTTAAATAGTTACTATGGAATGAACTAAAGAAATAATGCGAGGAAACTAATGCATGACTCAGCTAAATTAAAAACAAAAAACCCTTCATTACTAGCCTAACATAGTACATTTTAATTTACTTACTAAAAAAGAAAGCTCTCAATTTTCTTATGTTACCATATTGACTCACCTACTAACTCCATTATTTAGTTCATTGACCACCACTCTTCTGCTCCATGCCATGAGATCTCGTTCAGTGGCCATCTGGCTTCGAGGAGCATTGTTATGCATTTGTCGGACACCTTCAATTTGACCACTACGTCGGAGTCCAATGTTTGGGAAAGAAGATATGTCCATATTTGGATTTCTCAGAGCTAAATCAAAAACAAAGGAAAGCACCACTCTCTGAGCAAAGGAACCAAACTTTTCCAGATCAGAGCTCTAAATAAAATAGGAGATTCAAAGATAGTACTCTTGGACAATATTGCTATCTCTTTTTTACACATACTGTGTACCCCCTTTATTGTATATACAGTCTTATAAATAAAGCAGATACCTGTCATCTACTAAATGCTCAGTAAGTACAAAAAGGTGTATTTAACATATTTGGTAGATTCATAAATGTTATTAGTACTAGTTCAGAAAGCAGCTTTTTAATCTAAATTCTACCTTTATTTAGCCCATTAAAAGGTTTCTGAATAAAATTCCAATAACGCTTTCAAAAATAGTAAGAAAAATTATCAAAAAAAAATTTTAAACTATCAAAATTTCATTTTCAAAGTTGATAAGGAATGAAAGAAAGGGGAAATAAGCAATATAAATTTTACTTTTGTTTTTAATCCTCTAAAAAGGTCCCTGTTTATTTTTGTTGTATTTGCAAATAAAACAAAAATGGAAACTGAAACATTAAACTGTTAAGCACCAGAAAAAACTCAAAACAAATGAATATTGCAAAGAGATGTAATGGGGTTCTTTTGACTAACGACATTTCAGATCTATCCACAGAAACCTAGAATTGAAATTACTGACCTCTAAATCAGGGTTCTAAGAAGTTTTATGTCTTAGGAACAAAAGGCCTGGATATATAGGATTATCAGCCTGCTTCTTATCTTGTTTCAGGTTAAGGAAAGCTCATCTGAGCTAGCTGCTCCAAATGACACAAACAATGTTTTTATTTTAATTTTATGGGATACTAAAGAAATTAGAAAATGAGTAAAAGACCCTGTGAGTCACCTCAAATGTAAATCATCTTATTCATTTCTGTGAATCCCAAATGCCACAATACCCAAATAAATGACCCCAACTATGTAAATGTGAAAAGAAACACATTTGCCAAAATCCCATACAAGGACTGCATTTTAAAGCAGAACTAATACTTCTTGATAAAAGTAAAACTGACATAGGCTAAGATTATATAAAACTCAGGTGCATAGACACATTTAATGTAAAGTGAAGGAAGACATATACAATACATTAGAATAATACTGGTAATTAGGATCAAAATTGTGAGAGTCAATTAAGAAGTTGCATCTGTATTCCCTAAGAAGAGGATTTCTTGTCTTTCAGTGTAATTTTTGTAAACTCAAGAGAGACAGATGATATCTTGCTTCCTTTTCAACAAGGGAGGGCAAATTTTTGGGTAGTAATTTTTAAACTTAAAGTGGTTTTAATTTTGAAAACTTTATGCCCCTAGAAGGGGCTACATTTATTGTAGCACCTTGCTTATTAGAACAAAAGTAAAGACTGAAAATACAGTACTCAGTTAAAAGAAAACAGAATATTATAATATACCATCTGTATTCCTTAGGAGATACTAAATCACTTTAGCCCCAAATGATGAGATTATGGCACTTCGGTATATCATATCACAACTGTAAATTAACAAAAAATGTTGCTTTTATTTAAAAACCTAAAATGTTCCTCACATGTAATTACTTGGTACAAGTAAAATAATTACATTTGTCATACCTTTTACAAATATACACATACTTACCACCATTAGCAGAATATGATCTATTAATTGGAAAATGTGGAACATCTCCTTCGTTAATTAGCCTCAGATCTTGTTCTCTTTGCAACTCCCTGATTATTCCATCAAGAATGCTCTCATCTTGGTCATTGGTTTGTTGCCCAATTACCTGTTCTACTACTTCACCGTCACCTTAATTAGACCAAGGATATAAAGCCACAAAATTATTTACATTTTAGTGTACCATAAATATAGTAAAATCAAGCTTAACCTATAGGTTTCTAGACAAGTAATTTTAAAAGGATTAAAATGAAAATAAAGCATATAGCAAACAAAATATTTTTAAAGAACTTTTAAATATGTCAGCTTGTGTGTTTAACTTAACCAATGTCCCCAAATTAAACATTATTATGAGGGCACTCTCATCTTAAAGAAAAATTACTAAATTATTAATTTCATTTTCTCTAATTTAATTAATTTAATTTTCTCTATGGAATACTCCAAGCTAAAAGTTCGGAGTAGAGATTTGAGTAAGGTTTTAATAAGTTCAACCATAAATACCTAAAATGCTTTGCATCTTTCATGAAAATTTCCTTTCTGAAAGAAATCAAAACTATGGTCTTTCAAATACTGTCTCTTTTGATAATACCTCAGTATATTGATGAGAACAGAAATTATTTCTTATAATGAAATTCAATGATTACATCTGAATAAAAACTTATTTACTTCTATGATCTTTTTTTTTCTTAAGTACATCTTAGACCTGTTTTTCAACTTGTCCTCTAGTCAGATTAAATGGTATCTGATAGAGTTGTCAAGTGATCAGGTCTTACAGGAAGTAAAATATGAATTACAGGTTTTTTTATTCATATGTTTTCAGTTTTATCTTCTAATTAATATTCATGCTGGGACTTCCCTGGTGACGCAGTGGTTAAGAATCTGCTTGCCACATATATATACTACCAACTGTAAAATAGATAGTCAGTGGGAAGTTGTTGTATAATAAAGGGAGTCCAACTCGAGGATGGAAGACGCCTTAGAGGACTGGGGCGGGGAGGGTGGGGGGACTCGAGGTGGGGGGAGTCAAGGAAGGGAGGGAATACGGGGATATGTGTATAAAAACAGATGATTGAACCTGGTGTACCCCCCAAAAAATAAAAAAATATATATATAAATAAGCAAAAAAAAAAAACAGATGATTGAACTTGGTGTACCCCCCAAAAAATAAAAAAAATAAAAAAAATAAAAGAATCCGCTTGCCAATGCTGGGGACACAGGTTCAATCCCTGGTCCAAGAAGATCCCACATGCCATGGAGCAACTAAGCCCCCGCACCTCAACTACTGAGCCCACGTGCCACACCCACTGAAGCCTGCATGCTCTAGGGCTTGCGTGCCATAACTACTGAGCCTAAGTGCTGTAACTACTGAAGCTCTGCAACAAGAGAAGCCACCACACTAAGAAGCCCGCACACCCCAACAAAGAGTAGCCCCCGCTTGCCACGGCTAGAGAACACCTGCACACAGCAACAAAGACCCAAAAGAGCCCAATAAATAAATAAATTAATTAATTAATTAATTCATGCTTTTCCCCCTTATTTAATAAATATGACATCAACAAAGTAACTATTAGCATATGTGTCACACCACTTCATTGCTCTACAAATCTTTATGAGAGAACATAAAAAAGGATACACAACATCTCATTCTATGAAGGTCAAGTCTTAATTCCCTAGTAAGTATATAAAATTCCATTTGGCCTAGTGGTTAGGATTCAGCGCTTTCACTGCAGAGGCCCAGGTTCAATCCCTGGTTTGGGAAACATCCCACATGCCGCATGGTGCAGCCAAAATACAAAAAAAAAAAAAATCCATTTGCAAATAAATAACTCATTACTCACACCTGGAAGGAAACCTACAAGTAACAAACTAAGGTATGAAGGCATTCTGGTGTGGGGAGTGGGATGGAGGCTGTGTATCTAAGGGAAATACGCCAACCAGAAGAGTTGCTTTGATAAAGAATAGCTTATTTCTATGTTTTCTTCTACTATGCTCCTATCGTGCATCATACTCATCACTGCTTCTTAAATATCCTCCAGACTTGAGTGTTATTTAAACACTCAGCATCCCTCTCCCCAACACTCAATAATTCTTTACATTTCAAACATGAGGATGGGTCACAGCCACTTCCCAGTTTGTAGTTAATGAAATTTCCTCTTCTTCAGTCCATGAACTATGTACTCTCAAATTAAAATACCAATACTATTTTATAATTGGTCGAATTTCACCAATTATAAAAGCTTGACACATTAAAATTAGTACATTTAATCATCACTAGAAGTCACTACTATAAACAACAGGATCAGGTCAACACATTCTCTGAGTGTACTCCTGTTTGTCCTAATCCATTTATTTGTGTCCAGGTGAGATAAACAATGTACAAGTACTTTGGTAGGGTAAAAAGTTCTATGCAACTGAAAATTAGTAAGGTATTAGGTAAAATATATTATAACCTACTACAGAGTTTAGCATGGGGATATATTATAGAGTGAACAGCAGCAAGTACAACATTTTGCAAAATGTTTAAATTTAATTTTGTAGATAACATACCATTAGCCACATATCCCAACTGTGGTATAAGTTGTTCATCTTTACAATTTTCCCGTCCTGGTACTAGCCTTTGGAATTTTGTGGGATGAGGATTTCCATCAACATCCACCAAGAATGGGGGAGGCATAAGATGAGGAGCTTGTTGGGTTTGTTCATCCAATACATAGTTGTTGGCATCACGGATAAGAGGTCGATAATCCGTATGGAAGAACATCTGATCTGGAATCTTTATGACAGATTTTTAGTATTTCATGTGCACAGGAAATTTATATATAACCATTTACTTTCATTCCTAGAGCATAAGTGTTTTTCAAATCAGACCATTTTTGCATTATCTTTATAGTTCTCTATTGCCATATGTTCCCTCTAGGTAGAAGTGAATCACCTAGATCACAATCCTATCTTTTCTCCACAAAACCCTACAATCTATATTATTTTCTGGCCCTCCAACATCATATTTCTCCACTTAGGATAAGAAGAAGCAAAACAACAATGCAGTAGATAAAGTCAGTTATTTTTAAGTTGCAAAAAAACATACAAACTTTTATAACTATTTTTCTTGCTTATTTTTATTCAAATAAGAATAGATGGAGTATAATATAAATGGTGAAGCATGTAAATATCAGTTGCATGAAAGACACTCAAAGGTGATACAAGTATTGAGCCGAACTCAGAAAATATATGAAACCAATTAAGTTAGCTTCCAAAGTATTTCAACAAGATCAATAACAGGTAAAGTGGGCAAGCAACAAAATAAACATTCAGTCATCAGCTGTTTATTCCCAATTTAAGATAAGTAGAGGATGTAATCTGGTAAAGTTGTTTTCTTATTACACCTGAAAGGCAGTACAGAGAATATGTTCTAAGCAAAAGGATTTCCTAATGATTTTTTATATCTATATCACCCTATATTTTAATAGTAATTTGAACTGCCAAGCTTTATGTCTTGGCAGTGATGAAAAATTTTACCAAAACAGGTGATTTTGTTATTTTATATCTAATGACACAGTGACCCTTACTAACTGTAATACTTCAAATCAAATTTATGAATGATACAATCAAAAGTTGCAATCTATAACAAAAATTAAATATACTAACCTTTTCATAGTATTTACTGCATCCAAATCCAAAAAGCAGCAAATGCCCATGAGAATCAGTGCAGGCAAAATGGTTTCCATCTGGTGAAAATTTACAGTCAAACACTGCACCATGGCCTTGGCCTTCAATCTGAAATTTAGAAGAGTCACTTTAAGTCATCTTAAGAGATAATTTTCAAATAATAAGCAGTCAATAGCTTCTGCTTGCAAATATCTTGGATTCTGTGATGCATCAACATGCTAATGTACTCTCTGACTTCTGTAGCCAGAACCCTACTATAACGGTAAAGCTTTGAAAGAAATTAGGGAGAATTTTGCATCAAACATTACTAGCAATGTCATATCTGAAGAGGAACTGCATGAATGACGAAAGAGAATAAAAAACACAACCAAATTGACAAAGGCGCTATCTCAGCAAAGTCAAGATATTATCTCCATATTTAAATTTTAACACTAGCTTTAAAAGAACCATCCTAAAATTAAAGCACACAAATCACTCACTAACAAAACAGTTATTATTAACACTCTGAATCTGTATAAAGCCTATAAAAGGGAGCTCAAAGGCCAACAATTTAGAAATGTTTAGTCAGAACTATCCTTCAGAAAGGAACACTAAATATGGAGAATGAGTATTCCAATCACCATAGGAGGGTGTTCTACTGGCAGAAGAGATAGCTCACCACATTCTTCCACAGTTTGTATGAAATATATTTTAGGAGTATCCATATCTCCAATTCCATGTGTGCCAAACAACTTCCTGATTACTAACTAAGCTATATGGGGTTTACCAGAGACAGATGCAATACAGTCACTGTTGTGATCCATTAATTAGGATTATAGTTTAAACATTAACCTTTTTTGTGATTTTGGTTAGTGTTAGCTCTAAGTGCTTCTTAAATTTGAGTTTCTAGAATTAAGTACTGGGAACAAGAATTTGGAAAATGCTAATACCACAATAACAGACACACCCTGAAAGGCACAATTCTCAACTGGCCTTACTCTAAGGTCTTGAGTCATTCTCTAAGTTATTGGCACTAAATACACTTTAGTTACCAAGTTGTCACATAAGAGAAGTCTGTTTTAATATCAACTAAGCATAGATTTTCCTTACCATGTTAAAATAATTCCGAATTTTGGTCCCCCGGTCAAGGTCCCAAATAAAAATGTTCCCATCATGACCTGCCGAAAGTATGATCCTTTGATCAAATGGATGTGCTTCCAAGACAAATACTTCATCATCATGTCCCTGTGATAAAATCAATATTAAACATGAAAAGCAACACTGAGTATCTGGCTTATCAGGAGTATGCTATCAATCTGATTCAGATGAATTCATGTATACAAATTTAACAGCATTTACTACATGGACACTACAAGAAATATTGCAGAGTTCCTTAGATGTTTAAACACTGATTTCATATATTCAATAGACAGAAGACCTGAAAAGGTATTTATAATAAATACACTCCAAAACAGTTACAGTTTATTAACCAGGCCCCTGAAGAGGAATTCGTATTTCTAGGACTCTGCTATTAAAAGGTCACAAAATATATGACAAACAGAATATTTATTAACACCCAATTCTGACACAGTGATAACAGACAAATATTCATTATTCTTCATCAAGCCCTCTCTATCACTGGTATACATATTGTATCGTGGGAGGCCCTGTGATATATTCAAACCACAAAGTAGAGTTTGTCTTTTTACCTTCATCTATCATATAGCTGAAGGTTTCATTTAATATGCTACCTGAAAAATGGGCTGGCTGCTAAAGAAAAATGCTTGAAAACCAATGTTCATGCTTCCCTGACAATAAATCAATTCATATTAGTATCTCTATAGACCTCAGGTCAGGAGTCTGGAAACTATAAATTTCAGGCCAAATCTAGCTCCTCGATGTTTCTGGAAACACAGCCTGAGAGCTAAAAAGGGTTTTTACATTTTTTAAAAGGTTGTAAAAAACAAAAGAATATGCAACAGAGACCATATGTGGCCCGCAAAGCCTAAAGGACTATCTGGCCTCTTAAAAAGTTTGCGAATACCTGATTTAGATCATTGTTGATTTTGATTAACTCCTGACTAGAGAATGCATGATTAGCAACATGCTCCAAGTCTTAGAAGAGCATGCAAGACATCCTGAAATTGAAGTTCACTTAGAAGGATGTTAGAATATTACCATCAGGGGTTTCTAGAAATGTTCATACATTATGAACCTAAAAAGTGTATTCTGTCCCAAATCATTGTATAAAAAATAGCATATCTTACTGCATTACCATTATGGACAATAATTTAAAAGTAACTTCAGAAAAGCTCAAAACAAAAAGTGGAAGATAAGGGGGTAAAATCCATTATAATAAATACCATCACAAAATTTTTTCCCAGTGACTACCAAAAAAACTATTTCTTTATCATAACAAAATCTCTTGTTGAATACCCAATTTGATATAGTAAATACTTTCTCAGGTTCCTAACCAGTAAATGATAAATTTACTACGTTAAACTCAAATGACAATGATACAACTACGGCATTTGACATCACTGCCGGAGCTCCTGTAATCCAAGCAATCATATCACCTCTGCGCCCTGTCCTCAATAAGGCAGACCCAAGAGCTCCAAGGCAGCCTCAGAACTAGACTCCTATGGCTGGATCACATGCAGAGGTGGGGATAAAACCACAGCGGAAACCCAGGTATGGGGGGACTAAGGAAGAGTATCGAAAATCTTTCCATCAGCTGTACAATCTGCAGATTAAAGTCCCACATCAGCTAGGTAGACCCTGATATATGGAATATGTGAGTAGACAATGAGTGTTCCCACAAATTAAAAAGGTCTAGCTCTGGCAGCTGTGGACATTGGGGGCAAGCACACACAGGAACTGGGACAGATCAGAGTCTAAGTGGTCACCACAGGGCCCACAGCAGGTCCAGAGTTCAACCCAGAAGCAGAGGAGGGCCTCTTGGGAGGCAGAGATGGCCTATGGCTCAAGGTGTGTGCAATGACATGTACAGCTGAGACTCCAATGAAACATAATTATTATTAATTCCATTATGTTTTGATTCATTCTGTTGTTGATTCTGGGTTTTTTTTTTTTTTTTTGGTTTTTGTTTGCTGTTGTTTCAGAATTATTTTTATACTTCAGTCTTATGTGATCACCGTGTATTATAACATATTTTTTTATTTATTTTAGATATTTTTATTTTTAGCTTGCTTTTCTGTTGTTTTGTGCTTTTTCCTTTTTTATCTTATTTCATTTTACCTTATTTTACTTTTAATCATTTTTATCAGTTCTGTTTCTTTGCTTAATTGTTCACTTGGCACACTGCTTTGGTTTTGTTTTTAGGTTTTGTGTTTTTCTTAGTTCTGATTCTAATTGGTTGATTTCATTTAGGAGTTCTGTTTATCTGCTTGTTCTCTTATTTTTTGTTTTATTTGGTTCTGTTTTTTTTCTCTTGCTTGACTGTGTGTTTCCATATTTCTATTTTTCTTTGATTTTGTTTTTACCATTTCTGTGGGGATTTGTCTTTTTTTTCCTTTCCTTTAAAATATTTTCATTTTATTTTTTATACATTTCTATTTCTACATTTCTCTTGTGCTTTTCTAATTCCCACTTTCTCTTTTTTTTTTAATGATTTTTCTAAGTCTGTTTCTTTCCTTCATTCTTCAACTGGCACTCTGCTTTCATTCTGTTTTTTCAATTTTGTGTTTTTGCTGGTTTTCTTTTTAATTGTCCGATTTCATTCTGGGGTTCTTTGGTCTCTTTGTTCTCTTGCTTTTTGTTTTAATGGTTCTGTTTTTGTTTCTTGTGTGTGTGTGTGTGTGTGTGTTCCCTTGTTTCCGTATTTGTTTGTTTTAACTTTTTACCATTAGTCGGAGGCTTATTAGCCTTTTTTGTTGTTGATGTTGGCTATTAGGCATTAATTACTTGGATTAGTTTTATTTTTTTGCTTTCAGATCTTTCTTGCAGTATAATTGCTTTACAATGTTATGCCAGTTTCCGCTGTACAACAAAGTGAATCAGCTGTATTTATACAGATACCCCCATATCCCTTCCCTCTTGAGCTTCCATCCCACCCTCCCTTATCCTACAAATCTACGTCATTACCAAGCATCAAGTTGATCTGCCTGTGCTATGCAGAAAATTCCCACTAGCCATATATTTTACCTTTTGTAGTGTATATACGTCAATGTTATTCTGGACGAGTGACCAGCAGGGTCTTGGTTCCTTGACCAGAAGTCAGGCCTGAGGCTCTAGGGTGGGAGCACCAATTTCACGATGCTGGAACACTAGAGAATTCCTGGCCACAGGGAAGATTAATCGCCAAGAGCTCTCATGGAGGCCTCAATCAAAATCCAAGACCCAACTCCTCCCAGCTGCCTGTAGCTCCCAGCACTGGATGCCTCATACCAAACAATAAACAAAACAGGAACACAAACCCACCCATCAGCACACAGACTACCTACAGTCATACTAAGTTCACAGACACACCAAAACACACCAAATGACATGGCCCTGCTCATCAGAAGGAAAAGACTCCGCTCCACCCACCAGAACACAGGCAACAGTCCCTCCAGTCAGGGAGCCTACACGAGACACTGAACGAATCCCACCACCAGGGGCAGAGAACAGAAGCAAAAGGAACTATGACCCTACAGCCTAGGAGAAAGGGACCTCAAATACTATAAATTAGACAAAATGAGAAGACGGAAATATCTTGCAGGCAAAGGAGCAAGATGAAAACCCAGAAGACCAAATAAATGAAGAATAAATAGGCAAATTTCCTAAAAAAAGACTTCAGAGTAATGATAGTAAAGATGATCCAAAATCTCCAAAACAGAATACAGAAAATACAAGAAACATTTAACAAGGACCTAGAAGAAATAAGAGCAAGCAAACAGTAATGAACAACACAATAACTGAAATTTAAAATATTCTAGATGGAATCAATAGCAGAATAACTGAGGCATAATAACAAGTAAATGAGCTGGAAGAATGGTGTAAATAACTGCCGTGGAGTAGAATAAAGAAAAATGAATTAAAATAATGGAGGACAGTCTCAGAGACTTGGGGACAACATTAAGCACACCAACATTCGATTTACAGGTGAAACAGAAGAAAAAGAGAAAAATAAAGGGTCTGAGAAAAATTTGAAGAGATCATAACTGAAAACTTCCCCAACATGGGAAAGGAAATAAGTTCAGGAAGCACAGAGAGTTCCATACAAAATAAACCCAAAGGGAAACACACTGAGACACATATTAATCAAATTATCAAAAATTAAATACAAAGACAAAATACAAAAAGCAGAAAGAGAAAAGCAACCAACAATATAGAAGGGAACCCCATAAGGTTAACAGCTGATCTTTCAGCAGAATATCTACAGGTCAGAAAGGAGTGGCAGGATATACTAAAAGTGATGAAAGGAAAAAACCTAAAACCAAGATTACTCTACCCAGCAAAGATCGCATTCAGATTTGACAGAGAAATCAAAAGCTTTACAAACAAGCAAAAGTTAAAGAGAATTCAGCACCCCTGAACAGCTCTACAGCAAATGCTAAAGAAACTTCTCTAGGCAGGAAACACAAGAAAAGGAAAAGATCTACAAAAACAAACCCCAAACAATTAAGAAAATGATAATAGGAACACACTCATCAATAATTACCTTAAATGTAAATAGATTAACGCTCCAATCAAAAGACACAGACAAGCTAAATGGATACAAAAACAAGACCCATCTATATGCCACCCACAAAAGACCCACTTCAGACCTAGGGACACATACAGACTGAAATTGAAAGTAAGGGGATGGGAAAAGATATCCCATGCAAATGAAAGCCAAAAGAAAGCTGGATTGGGAATTCCCTGGTGGCGCAGTGGTTAAGAATCTGCCTGCCAATGCAGGGGACATGGGTTTGATCCCTGTTCCAGGAAGATCCCACATGCCACGGAACAACTAGGTCCATGCACCACAATTATTGAGTCTGCGCTTTAGAGCCCGCAAGCCACAACTATCGAGGCCACATGCTGCAACTATTGAAGCCCACGCACCTAGAGCCCACACTCCGGAACAAGAGAAGCCATGGCAATGAGGAGCCCACGCACCACAACGAAGAGTAGCCCCCACTCACCGCCACTAAAGAAAGCCTGTGCACAGCAAAAAAGACCCAACACCAACAATAAAATAAATAGATAAATAAATAAATAAAGTAAAAAAAAAGGCACAAGCCTTTGGGGTGGGGGAAGACTTAAAAAAGAAATGAGGGAAACAATAGCAAAGATCAGTAAAACTAAAAGCTGGTTCTTTGAGAAGACAAACAAAATTGATAAACCATTAGCCAGACTAATCAGGGGAACAAAGGAGAAGACACGAAACAACAGAATTAGAAATGAAAAAGGAGAAGTAACAACGGACACTGCAGAAATACAAAGGATCATGAGAGACTACTACAAGCAACTATATGCCAATAAAAAGGACAGCCTGGGAGAAATGGAGAAATTGTTAGAAAACTACAAGCTTCCAAGACTGAACCAGGAAGAAACAGAAAATATGAACAGACCAATCACGAGCACTGAAATTGAAACTATGATGAAAAATCTTGCAACAAACAAAAGCCCAGGGCCCAGATGGCTGCACAGGCGAATTCTATCAAACATTTGGGGAAGAACTAACACCTATCCTTCTCAAACTCTTCCAGAATATAGCAGAAGGAGGAATACTCCCAAAGTCATTCTATGAGGCCACCATAACCCCAGTATCAAAAACAAAGATGTCACAAAAAAAGAAAATTACAGGCCAATATCACTGATGAACATAGATGCAAAAATACTCAACAAAATACTAGCAAACAGAATGCAACAGCACATTAAAAGGATCATAGAACATGATCAAGTGAGGTTTATCCGAGGAATGCAAGGATTCTTCAACATACACAAATCAATCAATGTGACACACCATTTAATAAACTGAAGGATAAAAAACCATATGATCATCTCAACAGATGCAGAAAAAGCTTTTGATAAAATTCAACACCCATTTATGATAAAAACTCTCCAGAAAGTGGGCATAGAGGGAACCTATCTCAACATAATAAAGGCCCTATATGGCAAACTTACAGCTAACATTATACTCAACAGTTAAAAGCTAAAAGCATTTCCTCTAAGAACAGGAACAAGACAAGGGTGTCCACTCTCATCACTATTATTCAACATAGTTTTGGAAGTTTTAGCCATGGCAATCAGAGAAGAAAAAGAAATAAAAGGAATCCAAATTGGAAAAGAAGTAACTCTAGCACTGTTTGCAGATGACATGATACCATAAACAGAAAATCCTAAAGAACCTACCAGGAAACTACTACAGCTAATTGATCAATTTAGTAAAGTAGCAGCATACAAAATTAATGCACAGAAATCTCTTGCATTCCTATACACTAACAACGAAAAAGCAGAAAGAGAAATTAAGGAAACACTCCCATTTAGCATTGCAACAAAAAGAATAAAATACTTAGGTATAAACCTGCCTAAGGAGGCAAAAGATCTGTATGCAGAAAACTATAAGACAATGATGAAGGAAATCAAAGATGAAACAGGCAGATAGAGGGACATACCATGTTCCTGGATTGGAAGAATCAACATTGTGAAAATGACTGTACTACCCAAAGCAATCTACAGATTCAATGCAATGCCTATCAAATTACCAATGGCATTTTTCACAGAACTCTTAGAACAAGAAATTTTACAATCTTTATGGAAATGCAAAAGACACTGCATAGCTAAAGCAATCCTGAGAAAGAAAAATGAAACTGGAAGAATCAGGCACCCTGATTTCAGACTATACTACAAAGCTACAGTAATCAAGACAGTATGGTGAGAGGGAGGGAGTCGTGGGAGGGAAGGGATATGAGGATATAAGTATAAATACAGCTGATTCACTTTGGTGTAACTCAAAGGCTGGTACAAGAGTGTAAAGCAATTATATTCCAAAAAAGAGCTTATTAAAAAAAAAAAGTATGGTATTGGCACAAAAACAGAAGTATAGTTCAATGGGAACAGGACAGAAAGCCCAGAGATAAACCCACACACATATGGTAACCTTATTTTTGACAAGGCAGCAAGAATATACAATGGAAAACAGACAGCCTCTTCAATAAGTGGTGCTGGGAAAACTGGACAGCTCCATGTAAAAGAATGAAACTAGAACAGCTACTAACACCATACACAAAAATAAACTCAAAATGGATTAAAGACCTAAAAGTAAGGGCAGACACTATAAAACTCTTCTAAGAAAACACAGGAAGAACACTCTTTGACATAAATCACAGCAAGATCCCTTTTGACCCATCTCCTAGAGTAACGGAAATAAAAACAAAAATAAACAAATGGGACCTAAGGAAACTTAAAAGCTTTTGCACAGCAAAAGAAACCATAAATAAGACAAAAAGACAATCCTCAGAATGGAGAAAATATTTGCCAATGAAGCAACTGACAAAGGACTAATCTCCGAAATCTATAAGCAGCTCATACAGCTCAATATCAAAAAAAACAAACAACCCAATCAAAAAATGGGCACAAGACCTAAATAGAAGACATATGGATGCCCAACAAACATATGAAAAGATGCTCAACATCACTAATCATTAGAGCAATGCAAATCAATACTACAACGGTCAGAATAGCCATCATCAAAAAATCTAGAAACAATAAATGCTGGAGAGGATCTGGAGAAAAGGGAACCCTCCTTCACTGCTGGTGGGAATGTAAATTGATACAGCCACTAAGGAGAACAGTATGGAGGTTCCTCAAAATACTAAAAATAGAACTACCATATGATCCAGCAATCCCAGTACTGGGCATATACCCTGAGAAAACTATAATTCAAAAAGATACATGTACCACAATGTTCACTGCAGCACTATTTACAGTAGCCAGGACATGGAAGCAACCTAAGTGTCCACTGACAGATGAATGGATAAAGAAAATGTGGCACATATATACAGTGGTATCTTAGCCATAAAATGGAATGAAATTGAGGTATTTGTAGTCAGGTGGATGGACCTAGGGTCTGTCATACAGAGTGAAGTAAGTTAGAAAGAGAAAAACAAATACTGTATGCTAACGTGTATATATATATATATATGGAATCTAAAAAAATGGTACTGATGAACCTAGTAGCAGGGCAAGAATAAAGACGCAGACATAGAGAACAGACTTGATGACACAGGCGGGGAAGGGAAGCTGGTATGAAGTAAGAGAGTAGCATTGACATACACACACTACCGAATATAAAACAGATGGCTAGTGGGAAGCTGCTGCATAGCACAGGGAAATCAACTAGATGCTTAGTGATGACCTAAAGGGGTGGGAAAGGGAGGGTGGGAGGGAGGCTCAAGAGGGAAGGGATATGGGGATATCTGTATAAATACAGCTGATTCACTTTGTTGTACAGCAGAATGCGGCACAATATTATAAAGCAATTATACTCCAATAAAGATCTGAAGGGGAAAATAATGATACAACTATTTTATTGTATATTAGGAAAGAGAGGCTTTTAAATAGGGGGTTGTATTTTTGGTCAGAATGACATAGTCACTGGATCATGGGAAACAAAACCTAGTAAGATTCAGTAATGTCTTAAGATTTATCACCTGACCTATTTTTATTTATTAAGTACACCCCTATTTCCACCACTACCACACAAATCCAAATTATCATCACGGCCCATCCTATGACAGAACCCTACAGTATATCCAGAGTCATTCTTATCTCATTCCAATCTATTCTCTCCACTCTGTTGGTAGAATTACGGGGTATTTTTCAAAAGCAAAATTCACATTCTATTCCTTTGCTTTTAAACCTTTTCATGGTATCCTATTGGTCTCATGATAGATCCTACAAGACCTTGTATGGTCTGCCCCTGTCCATTTCTCCAGTCCTCTGGGGTGATACACTTTCTGTTCTCTGTGCTCTGGCCAAAAATTGGCTTTCTTTCACCTCCTTTCTACCTCAAGACCTTTGCACATGCTTTTCCCTCTTCTTGGAGGGACCTTTCAACCTCCTCACGTGTCATTTACCAAATATTTACTGACTGCACTGAGACAGAAAATAAACATACAAGAAAATACAACAAGAAAATATCAGGTAGGGGGCTTCCCTGGTGGCGCATTGGTTAAGAATCCGCCTGCCAATGCAGGGGACATGGGTTCAAGCCGTGGTCCAGGAAGATCCCACATGCTGCGGAGCAACTAAGCCCATGCACCACAACTACTGAGCTGCACTCTAGAGCCCGAGAACCACAACTATTGAGCCCACAAACAGCAACTACTGAAGCCCGCATGCCTAGAGCCCATGCTCCGCAACAAGAGAAGCCACTGCAATAAGAAGCCCATGTACTGCAATGAAGAGTATCCCCCACTCTCTGCAATTACAGAAAGCCCACGTGCAGCAACGAAGACCCAATGCAGCCAATAAACAAAAAATAAAATAAATTTAAAAAAAAAAGAAAATATCAGGTAGTGATAAACACTGTGATGAAAACAAAGCAAGACAATGACTGGGAGTTACTCTAGATTGTTTGATCAGGGAAGTCCATGTCAAGGAGGTGACATTTAGGTTGAGAGCTACAAATCTTAACCCAAACCAAACTTCTTCAGGAAGCTTTCTCTGACCTTTCCAGACCAGGTCTGGTCATCCTATTAGAAACTTGCATTGTGTTCTGCACTTTTCTTTCTTGGCATTCATTTATTAAATGCTTGTTTCTTTGTTTCATTTAATAAACTGTAAACTCCAAGAGGCTGGAGACTTTAATTTACCATTTACACCCAACTCAATGGCTGGCACAGTGGATATTCAGTATTTGCTGAATGGAAGAACTCTACGCCCTAGTAAGACCCTGACATACAAATTGTTAACATATAAAATATAAATTCTATACCAAAACTAAGCAGATCTGACTGTTACAAAGACTAAAAATAATCTGTTATAAAATTTCTTCAGTAACATTCACTGGAAACAGATGACCCTGAGTCAGCCCATGGGAAGAGTACCACTAAATAGAACTCTAACTTTACATGAATTTTATAAAACCAATGGCTACAACATGGCCTTTGAAGTTGTGATTTTTAGAGGTAAAGACCTGTAGCCACTGGCCACATGTGGCTACTAATAAGCATCTGAAATGTGGCTAGTGCAAACTGAGATGTGCTGTGCTATAAGTGTACAATATACACTAGATTTCAAAGATTTAGTATGAAAAAATGTCAACAATTTCATTCGCATTTCTTACATTAATCACATGTTGAAATGCTACTATTTTGGATATACTGCGCTAAATGAAATATATTATTAAAATTAATTTTACCTGTTACATTTTACTTTTTAATTGTGGCTACTAGGAAAATTAATATTATAACATGGCTCATATTATATTTTTATTGGACTGTGCTGACACAGACAAACATTTCCTAATAAGTAATCAAGCAAACAGTATATATTTTTCCACGCATATTAACAGAAACTTGTTTCAGGGGATAGAGAAAGCCAGAACAAGACAAGCACTGGTTTAACAGATAAAAGGAAGAATCTAAAACTCCCCTAACACAGTGTTAGGGTTTTACTTAGGAAGGAGGACTTGTGAGGTATATGAAAGTTCAAGGGCAAATCCTCCCAAAATTAAATAAATCTTTAGAAACCTCAGAGGCCTTAGAAAAGATTATCTCACATAGGCATCAAATAAGGATGATACTATGGCATACAACAAAGAATTAAGTCATGAGAATTGGTTTCTAGTCCCTATCACTTACTACTGTATAAAGCATACGGCAATCATTTGGCCCTTCTGAAAGTACTTACAGATCAATAACTGAAGCAGATAGGAAATAAGGCTTTTAAGTAGAATTCAACTATGACAATTTCCTTTTTTTAAACGAAAGAAGGAAAGATACCATTTTCTCCCCTACTTCTTCCTCTGACCTCTACTTCTTGCATAAACTGATCCCTGAAGGCAGAATATACAGGATACCCTTGTCAAAATAAAGTTAGCTCTACCCTTAAAACACTGACAACAAAAAATCCCAGCTAATGCTAAAGACAAAACTTCTATACCCTTGATTACATATGATAACATAATGGGTAAAAAATATCAGACCTGGAAAGGATCTTAAAAAGTGTTCATACTTGCTTTCAGCAGCTACACTATGTCCCATCCCTATTTTGTAGATATGTCAACAGAGGCACCTTGAATAATTACCTCTCCAAGGGTCAGTAAGCCGTAGAAAGTAAACAAGAACACTTAAATTTCCTGTCTTCTAGAATAATGCTCTTTTCGACCATTTTAATTATTCCCAAAATACAATACTTACAGATAAATTATGAAGAAGTTGGCCTGTGATGGAATTCCACACTTTCAAAAGGAAATTATTCACTGCAGTAATAACTGTGGTATCATAGCGATCCCAGGCCACCATAGTCACCTTAAGTTTAGTGACCTTATCTTCTCCAGATGGCAAATTATTCCTAAACAAAATGATTTCAGAGTTCATAAACTTTGAACAAATGTGCATCTAACATAGCAAATTGACGAAAAAACTCTCCAGGAGCATGAAACTTTTTAGATAAAAAAATCCTGAACTATACTTTTAACTACTCATGAAATAAAATAATAAAAGTAACATACAGGGCAATACGCATAAGCTTATTTTGAGGAGAAAAAAACACAAAATGACAAAAATTTTATAGTTAGTTACTTGAGAACAACAACAAAAAAGTGAAATTAGAAAAGAATCTGCAGATACCTTGAAAAATAAAGTACAAGGTTAGATTGCCTACCAGCAAATATGAAGAAAACATAGACACTTTATTCCCTTAAATATTCATTTTTTGAAACTAATAGGTCTTACTAAAATAGCAGTTAAGAAATTTAGTAACTGTTGCTTTAATCAAATGACATTATTAATAGCTGACTATGACCACAAAGTTGGTTCTATATTGTTATTAATAGGAAGATAATTACTTTCAGAGTCATACCCTAAAGAAACTGCACAAGAGGTAATTATGTATCCTTGAATGAACAGTGAAGATAATGAAACAGAATTCTGATTAAGTGTATTTATAATGTTGAGTAGGAATGCTAACAATATGAAACATAAAGGTATCCTCAGTAAGTTAGAGAAATATCTAAACATATGATGACATTTAATAGGGACAACCCTCAAAGTAGAAAACAGTATAAACAGATACAAAAAATGACACAGAAAATTAGGGCAGAGAATGATTCTATGGGCATTAGTAAAGCACAGGGATCTCTAGATCACAAGAGACCACAATTTTGAATGAGTCAGCTATGTTCCTATCATCCAATCTGTCCATCAACAGAAAAAGGCAATATTGCTCAGAGACTACATACAGATGCAAACTTCACATCAACCAATTACCTCCAAATTAAAAAGATATTTATTTTCACTATTAAATAGAATTCAATAACGTAAAAGATACTATACCATATGAGAACCACTAAAATATCTAACATCCAATCTTACCCAGTCATTTTAGTAGCCATATCTAGCACTATACTCTTCCATTCTTGTTGCTGATATTGCCAAATTCTTGCTGTTCCATCTCTACTTCCACTAACAAATCTTAAACTGCAAAGAAACAGTTAAAATATCCTTATTACCTTCCTCTAAAATGGAAATCACTATTTTTCTAATTATAAAATACATTCATCCTCATATACTTCTGTGGAGAATGAAAATGGTACACTTTGGAAAACAGTTTGGCAGTTCCTCAAAATGATAAGCAGTACCATATGACTCAGCAATTCTACTCCCCAGTAAATATACAAGAGCAATGAAATGTACACAACTATTCATGACATTATTCATGAATAGTTGTGCACCAAAAAGTGGTAACAACCCAAAAGTTGATCAACTGATAAATGGATAAACAAATTGTCATATATCCATACAATCAAATGCTTGAGAGCTACAAAAGAATTCTTATACGTGCTCCAACATGGATGAATCTTGAAAATATTATGCTAAGTGAAAAAAGTCACAAAAGACCAAATATCGTATGATTCCATTTATATGAAACATCCAGAATAGGCAAATCTATAAAAACAAAAAAGTGGATTAATGGTTGTTCAGAGCTGAGGGTGGAGGTATAAAAAGATTGGGGATTGAAAGCTGCAGGATATGATATGGGAATTCTTTTTGGGTTGATGACAATGTTCTAGGGATATGAGATTAAGAGATACAAACTACTATGTGTAACATAGATAAGCAACAAGGATATAGTGTACAGCATGTAGAAACATAGCTATTATCTTATAATAACTTTAAATGGAGTATAATCTATAAAAATATTGAATCACTATGTTGTACACCTGAAACTAATATAAATTATACTTCAATTAAAAAATAATAAAATAAAATTGATCATAGTAAAGGCTGCACAACCCTGTGAATATACTAAAAACATTGAATTTTATGCGGAATGTATCTCAATAAAATTGTTATAAAAATACATTCATTAACCTATAAATCTATTACTGTCCATAATTTAGTTTCTACTCTTTTAGACTTTATTAAAGACATACACACACACACACACACACACACACACACTTATATATTCCCCCTACAGGAAACAGAATTACACCACATATAATGTTTTATAATATTTATCCTTAAGTGTACAATTTGACCCCTGAACAACGTAGGGATTAGAGGCACCGACCCCCACAGTGCCGTACAATCAAAATTTGCATGTAATTTTTGACTCCCCAAAAGTTAAATACTATTAATCTACTGTTGATCAGAATTACCAATAACATAAACACTTGAACACATATTTTGTGTGTTATATGTGTATCTACATATATTCTATGCATTCACGACATGCCTTTCTCTTAATTTTTTCAATATTTCTAAGCTACATGGTTTGTCCGAGTTTTTTCAAATTGTCACAAATCTCCTAAACTTTTCTAATGTATTTATCAAAAAAACTCTGCATAAGTGGACCTGCACAGTTCAAACCTATGTTTTTCAAGGGTCAACTGTATTTTGTAGACATATTTCTATGTTTACAAATATAAAAACTACCATCACTTTCAATAAATGTTCAATATGGACGTACCAAAATTTATTTAATCAACCTCCTAATGATGAATATTTTACTACTTCCAGTCTTTGCTATTATAAATAATGCTGTGATGAATATCTCTATACACATATTTGTAAAACCTTATATATAAATCTTTGCTGAGTCAAAGGGTAGGCACATTTCTTTTTAAAAGAAAGAAAAGCTTTATTTTGTTCCAGCTTCAGGTTTGGCCACAGATGCATATACTGGGAGCTGTCAAATCAATGACATTTTCCTAGTATAAACAGTATAATGAACTCTTTCATGAAGAATTTATACTCTCTCCCTGCATCTTTTCTCCCTAATATTCCCCCTTCAGGGTAGGCACATTTTGAAAGCTTTTGACATACTGCCAAATTATTTCCCTGAAAAGTTTTTTTTAAAAAAAATTTACAGTATCATCAAGGTTGTGGGAGAGTGTCTATTTTCTCTAAACCCTTGGCAATATTGGGTGTTATTATTCTTCAATATCTTGTCATTCTGAAAGAAAAAAAATTGTTACTGTTATTCTAAATTGCATTTCTCTGATTATTAGTAAAATTGGACATATTTTGATGTATTTATTGGCCACATAACTAAGAAAAATAACGTTTCTCATTTAAGGAAAAAGGCAAAGAATTAAAAAATTCAGATACTCCTAGCATGAAAGAATAGTAGCTGTACAAACCTTCAAGTGTATAGCTCAGTATGGTGCAATAAACAAACCTTAAAAATTATTTGAAGGTTTTTTCATTCCTAATAAAAACATTACTCTTTGTGGACCATCATTATTTACTGTTGCATTTAACAAAGATGAACACATTCCTTATAATAATCACCAGCGTTTGAAAAATATTTAATAAAAAAACATGGTCACCCACATAAAGTCTTTATAGACAGATATAGATACAAGTTTATGCTAAATGGTTAAATTTTTAAATCTATTCTAGGTCAATTTGTAGACCAGTGCAGAAGATTATCACCTTCTGGGGACCAGACATGTGAGAGGGTGCATGAATACCTGTATATTATTTCTCAGTTTACAGACATAGGAAATGTGTATTATATGAGTAGCAGAGACAGCAAGCAATACACATTTTCAAAGGAAGACAAGATAACTAAAATCTCAAGCAGTCAGGAAAGGCTTCAGGTAGGTTATGAACCTTAAAAGGAAGATAGAACTTAGAAAAGAAGAAAAAGAGACAGGAGGGAGAAGGAAAATAAAAGGAAGGAGAGCAGAAGGGAGAGGGAGGACATAGGTGGGATAGAAAAGAAGTGAAAGGAAGCAGGGTATGATTATTTCTGGTGTAAGGTAAAGTATAAGCAAAAGAATGGATAATAGAGAATGTATATGGGATGTAATAATAATGATGACTAAATCAACCTGGCTGGATCTAAGTATTTAAATTGTGATTAGCAGATGAGAAAAGAATGCAGGTCTAAGTGAAGATGTAGAGAATTCTGAATGCCAGGCTAAAACATTTTAATTCTATCCTATATACAAAGAGGAAACACTAAAGGTTTCTGAACAGAACAATGTTAATCTGACAGAGATGGACAACATACATTTAGAAGGGAGAAGAAAACTGAAGGTAATGGGTGAAATAATGGAATTCTTGACTAAGATTGGTGATAACAGAAATGGAAAACGCAAAATAAACCAAAAAAGAAATTACTAATAAAGGAAGAACTAATAGACTATGGCTACTACTTGGATGGGAGCTTAGAAGATCTGGGATAAGAATGTCATCAAAGACAGACAAGGGCTTTCAGCCTAAGTGACTAGACAGAAATGAAATATCTGTAATAGAAGTAGCGTTTTCTGAAGAGAAAGAGGTAAAATATGTGAAACATCTGTTTAAACAGATATGTACTACATAGTTACCTGTCTCCATTGTTACAGAACTGAACAGCAACAACCTTGTCCTAAGACATAAACAACAGATTTTTGGTTAGAATTAACTTATTTTTAAAACGAATAAAGTACTCCTCTCAAAGTCACATGAAAAAGCATCATGGAGTAGATTTTTTAATGATATAATTTTCTTTAAAAATCTGTAAGTTTCTTTAAAAAATTAACGAAGGCTGAAACAATACATTAACTAAGGAGGAATACTTATCAACAGTAATTTGAGACAAATCAGACATAAGCAAACCTGTTTCTAAACCATAATCTCAAGAGACAGATAGTTCTGAATAGGTATTAGTTTATTATATCACCCACAATAAGACAGCACACTAATCTAAAATGCCACCTTAAAATAATTCATTTAATAGTAGTTGAATTAAATTTTTCACTTCACTTTTTTTTTAATTTTAGAAAACAATCATTTCCTATTTCTTACATGGTTTGTTTAATTACTTTATAATGAATTCATTTGACCATCTTTAGGTACTACAATTTAGATATTGTTTGAATCTTCCTTTATAATGACTAAACTACTTTTATGAATATAATGTGTACTGCAGAGATTATACTAATGTATCTTCAAATGTTTTAAACATTTTCACAAACCAAAATTTTTGAACTACATTTGAACTTAATTTTTTAATTAGTTTTCTTTTTTATTTGAACTTAATTTTTAATAAAAAGCTCAGATACTAAACGTCTTGGTATTTAAATTTTTTTTTCATTTTAAAAATGTATTAAACCATCTTCATATGTTCAGACTTATCTGTTATTCACACTACTCTATGACTTCATTGAGTATTTATCTGACAGATTTGGATTCTCACTGCCAGTTGTAATAACTGGTTTTAGATGTTCTCGAAGGACATCTTACTTTCAATGACTAACAGCCACCACTGATTTCAACAGGGAATGTTTAAGTTTTCTGGCTTTTTTTCTTAGCTAGGCCCCTGCCATAAAAAAACTCTATCAATCAATTTTTCTTCATCTTTCCCCCCCTCAAATCTTTCCCATTCATTTATTACCTCTTCTTCTCTCAGCTCTCAATAAATCTGATTGCACTGCATACACACCTTGCTTGGGTGGTAACTATAAAGATGCCTCCTTTGTGTACTCTAGCACAAGTGCATTTTTTCCACTGGATAGTCTCAGATTGAGATTTTTATTTATTTCCTAAGTTTTTCTTTCACAATTTAAATAATATTACAGGATTTTAGTATCTAGGAATAAGTAACAGCAAGGTGAGAGCTCAGTTTGGTTCAGTAACTCTTCATAAGGAGAATGTCCAATTATGTTTATATGATAAGACAAAAGCAGGAGTCTGTTTCCAAAAGCTCAAGGAAAAGGTTTCTAACAGGGGTCTCTTACTACAAATTTCAGGAACATGATTGATTCTGGAACTCACAAAGCATCTTTTTTTTAAAGTCACCTTTTAGGGAAATTGTGTGTATTTTATTGATATGTACTAATACTATTCCAAATAAAGTGTCAACAGTAGTAGGAACAGTAACAGTAAGACTTGTAAAGCTGAGAACTTTCAAATGCTGACTATACATCTTTGACAATGAGGAACATGAGATATACAGTGAGCTGAAACAGAAACACTCCCATATTTGACAGTAAATAATTATCTGGAGAAGAAGGTAAGGAAATAAAGAAAAGGAAGAAATGAAAAGTACACAGGGATATGAATAAACAACAGTGGCTGCAAGATTCCTGAAAATGTTACAGGAGAGTGAAGAGAGCTTGAGAGGAAAAATGCCAGGCACCAATGTCTGCCACCCCAGCACAAAACTGTCCCCTGTATGGAAGGCTGTTATTAATAACTAAGTGGGATTAGATTTCAGGAGTCTGATGACATTCTGAAAACAATCAAACTAAGATCAATGAGCTTTTAAAAAGAATTTTTTTCCTAAGACATCCTTTAATGTGTCTTTTAATAAGTGTGTAGATTTCAAAGTAACAAACATTTATATAATTAATAAAATAATGCAAGCTAAAAGAGGATTTTTATAAATTATTACTGTAATATATATTTTTCCCTTCCCATATAGTCAGATAGAAATTGTCAAATACTAGAACCATACTAAATCCAGAATTTCACACTGATCTTTATTACTAAAGAGACAACTTACCATATAGGTTTCAGTACCAATCTATATTAAATTAGGGTAGAGATCAGAAAGCAAGAAATAAAACCAACTTTCCCGGGGTGTTTAAAAAGAAAGCAACATATTTAAGTTTCTCATTTTGTTCTTACCGTATGTGACTCTAATTCAGCAATTTTCTCAGGGATCTCAGAACCCAAAAAATATATTCTAATCACATGGTCAGTGCTACCTGTTGTAATGAACATACCACCTAGAGGATTAAAAAACAAACAAACATTGTACCAAAGAATTTTTAAAACCCTCTGATTGCTTCCTTAGTTATATGTTACCTTATTAATTAAACAGGCTTCAGAGAAACACAAGGTTATCTTCTAACCATTAAAGACATATTAACATTTTAGAGAAAAATAAGTAAAACCCAAGAAAAACAAGAGGAATATTTAAAGAACAACTACACAAGACTTTCCTGGTGGTGCAGTGGTTAAGAATCCACCTGCCAATGCAGGGGACATGGGTTCAATCCCTCGTCTGGGAAGATCCCACATGCTGGGGAGCAAGTAAGCCCATGCACCACAACTGCTGAGCCTGCGCTCTAGAGCTCACAAGCCACAACTACTGAAGCCCTCGTGCCACAACTACTGAAGTCCATGTGCCTAGAGCCCATGCTCCACAAGAGAAGCCACAGCAATGAGGAGTCCGAGCACCGGAATAAAGAGTAGCCCCAACTAGCGGCAACTACAGGAAGCCCATGCACAGCAACAAAGCCCCAATGCAGCCAAAAATAAATAAATAAATAAATAAATAAATAAATAAATAAATAAATAAATAAATAATTTTAAAAAAAGAACTACACAATTCGTCCAACAAAAATCCACCAACTATACATTAAATACAGGCCTTTGGATCGTAAACATTAAAGGCCTTGAGAAATTCGTTTCTTTATATTTTATGTAAAAACACAATGTGCCAAAATTATTTATAAAATAACCTACATCTACAGTTCTCTGTATAGTGGCTATAGTGGTTGAGTGTGAAAACTCAGTAGCTATTGGGATGATGAAAAAAATTCCAGAGATGGATGGTGGTAATGTATACAGAATAATGTGCATATACTTAATGCCACAGACTGTACACTTAAAAATCGTTCTTAAAATGGTAAATTTCATGTTCTATTTTATCACAACAAAAAAGAAAATGTTAACCAGCATACAATTCTTAACAGTAGAAAAGCACTGTTTACATACTGTGAACATGTCTGCTACATGGAGCCACAGTATGTGTTTTCTGAAAAGTCAGGGCAGGATTTTAGTGTTGAATTGTGTGTGAGTATTGTGGGGAAGGCTATACTTTTCACCAACGAAATTCTGCATTATATAAAAACATACTGGGACTTCCCTGGTGGCACAGTGGATAAGACTCTGTGCTTTCAATGCAGGGGGCCTGGGTTCAGTCCCTGGTCAGGGAACTAGATCCTGCATATATGCCGCAGCTAAGAGTTCACATGCCACAACTAAGGCGCCCCATGTGCTGCAACTAAGGAGCCAGCGAGCTGCAATTAAGGAGCCTGCCTGCAGCAACTAAGACCCAGTGCAACCAAATAAATAAATAAATACTTTATAAAAACATATTAATTGTAAATAAGAAAAAAACTCAAAATCAATACATGTTAATTAGAGTCCACAAAGGTCTGTCTATTATAACATGTGGTTCACATTTTTAGTATGCTTCCATTAATTCTCAAACATATGCATTTTTTCTCCACATAACTGAAAAATATTTTACAATTGAAAAATCTTTTATAACTGGATTATTCAATATTTTACATACGATAAACATTCAATTTTTACACATACCAGAACTGAAAGATGAACAAGATATCTGAACTCCAGGCCTAGATCTCTCAGTAAATTTCACTGGGCGATCTCTACAAGAAAAGAAAGATGTTTTTATTTTTCATCATGTTCATTTAATGTACAAGAATTGTAGCACATTGCTAGATATTGACAGATTTATCTTCATTATAGAAACCAGCAGCTTTTTTGGTTATTGAAGTAGTCAATAAGTACTATTCCCATTATTGAAGTTATAAATGCATTTAAGCTTACAAATATACTTTATGCTATCAATATTATTATGTTAGCTTTACAGACAAATTACCACGTTACTTACCACCATCATGAAGAAAAATTCAAAGTGTTCTTACCAGAGCAAGAAATGAAACAAATACTTCTTATCAAAAATTTTTGTATAAATTAAAGTCTCTTCAACACTGGTTTCATAAAAAAATTACTATAGGGGCTTCCTAGGTGGCACAGTGGTTGAGAATACATCCACCTGCCAATGCAGGGGACACGGGTTCAATCCCTGCTCCAGGAAGATCCCACATGCCACAGAGCAACTAAGCCTGTGCGCCACAACTACTGAGCCTGCGCTTCAGAGCCCATGAGCCACAACTATCGAGCCCTTGTGCTGCAACTACTGAAGCCCATGCGCCTAGAGCCCGTGCTCTGCAACAAGAGAAGCCACGGCAATGAGGAGCCCGCGCACCACAATGAAGAGTAGCCCCCACTCATCACAACTAAAAAGAAAGCCCATGCACAGCATAAAAGACCCAACACAGCCAATAAAATAAACAAATTAATTAATTTTTAAAAATTACTATAAAATCTCTAACATCCAACTGAAGCAGGTATGGAAGTGTATATATACACCCATGCATATATATATATATATATATATATATATATATATATACACACATTTATATACTTAAATACATGGAATATAAAGCATCTCAAGGTGATAAAGAAAATCTTCTAACCCAATTCTAAACTTACTTAAACTTCATTGTTTTTACATGCCATTGCCAGAAACAAATTGTTCCATCAGCACCAGTAGAAGTGAGGTATCTGGTTGTGCCTTTAGTTGATGGACAAAACTGGAAAAAAAAATTCTAATTAGAAAAAAAGTCAGTCATTGCATTTAGGATAAAATATTTTAGCCCTAAAGATAATTATTTTAAAATTATTCAACACCATGCTTTAAGATTATTATTTTACTTTTTATGGAGAAAAAAACAAAGTCATTACTAGTTAAACCATTACAAATCTGCTGAATACATGCTTATATAGCAACAATATAATTTTTTTATAGTTCATATGAAAAGGGCATCAGAAGTAAATCTAAAATAAGTGATAAGGAAGTTAATGTCTAAGTATTTGGGTTTTAACATTTTACTTTAAACTCCAACTTCAATGAAGTATGATAGAAATTTTGCCATTTTTAAATTTAAATCATTTTCATGTGTTTCAATGGATAACATAAAATAGGTCAAAGGTCTGTATGTATCATCACTGTGGAAAAAAGAGATTAAAAAAATATACTTGAGTTGCCAATTTAAAGTATGACTACTATCCCAGATGGACCATGGATGGTCTTTATCACGATGGACTGTCAGGCTTTAACTTTCAGTATTTTACAGGTCCTCAGAAGAGAATCAGAGAATGGAAAAGCCACTGGGCTCCTGATGCCTGGGACACAGGAAAAGGTTGAAAATCAAATCAGGGTCTCAAGCCTGCCCATGAGTTTTAAAAATCCCAAACAGTGAATTCCCAGGCCGTCTAGTGGTTAAGACTCAGTGCTTTCACTGCCGTGGCCCAGGTTCAATTCCTGGTTGGGGAACTAAGATCTTGCAAGCCGTGTTGCACAGCCAAAAAAATAAATATACAAATAAAAGTAAAATTAAAAATTAAAAAAAATAAAAATCCCAAATAAACATAATGACTATCTGCCACTGAGATAAAGATTAAGGATCATCGGATTTGAATAAATTTTAAACTCAAATCAAAAGAAAACGATCATTATAGATATTAGAAGTCATTTATTTAGTTTTCTTGTTTGGAAGCACAGAAGTTCTAAAGACTACAGAGTTTAAATCAAACAAAAAATATCAATTAATATTATTCATTAACAGTTAATGAACAGTAAAGAAATCAGTACTCAGGCAGCATGCTTATATTTTCATTCCCGAGATAGAGAAGCGCACATTAGAAAGCTTAATCCACAACCTATAGCAGGGGTCTGCAAATTGCGGCCCACAAACCAAACCCAGCTTCCTGTCTGTTTCTATAAATAAAGTTTTAATGGAACATAGTCACCTTACACTGTCTATGGTTGCTTTTGCATTGCAACAGCAAAGTAGTTGCAACAGACAGCACATGGCCTGCAAAGCCTAATACATTTACTGTCTGGCCTGTAAATTTGCTGATCTAGGATCTATAGGAATGAGACAATAAAATATGAAATAGTATGATTTTACTGATTTTGAAGGAACACTAAAACCTTTATTATTCTCATTATATTTAAGTTGTTTCAATCACAAAGGGGAATTCAGTCCATTAATGTACCTTAATTGCATTGTTTTTAAATGAGAAATCATGTTTAAGATTATAAAAAACACTTATATGTGCATCTGACTACAAATTAATACATAGTTATTGAAGAAAAGTTAAGAAATATAGAAAAACATAATAAAAGCTATTTATAATCCCACTATCCAGAGGCAACCACTATTAACATCATACCATTTTACCTCAATTTTATTAAAAAAGAAACTGAAAGAATAATAATACACTATGATGTTAACAGAGGCAATCAATTAGCAAAGAATAAAGCATATAGAATGCATGCTAAATGATCATTACTATGAACAAAAATGAAAGAGTGCTGGTGGGGGTGATGATTTACAATTTTAGAGTGGTAAGTTGGTCAGAGAAGGTCTTCCTGGGAAAGTGACAGACATTTCCATCACTTATAAAGTAAGGGAAGAGGGACTTCCATGGTGGCACAGTGGTTAAGAATCCACCTGCCAATGCAGGGGACACGGGTTTGATCCCTGGTCCAGGAAGATCCCACATGCTGCAGAGCAACTAAGGCTGTGCGCCACAACTACTGAGCCCACAAGCCACAACTACTGAAGTCCACGTGCCCTAGAGCCTGCACACTGCAACTACTGTGCTCCGCAACAAGAGAAGCCACCACAATGAGAAGCCTGCACACCGCAACGAGTAGCCCCTGCTTACCACAACTAGAGAAAGCCTGCACGCAGCAACAAAGACCCAACACAGCCAAAAAATAAATAAAATTAAAAAAAAAAAAGTAAAGGAACAAGCCATGTGACTATCCAAGGAGGACCATTTCAGAGATGTGAAATAGCAAGAGCAAAGCCAGGAGTGTAGCTGGAGTGGTCTAAAAAAACCAGCTAAAGCAGAATGAGAACAGGAAACAAGTAGAAGGAGATAAGGTCAAAGAGCGCAAGGGGCTGAGTATATAAGGTCTTGTGGGTCATTGTAAAACCTTCAGCTTTAACTCTGAGTTTGGAGACTATTAAAGGTTCTGAGCACCAGTGACATGATTTAACTTGCTTTTTTTTTCTAAACTTCCATCTTAAAATCACACATGCAGCAATGCAGAGGACACACTGGGGCTGGAAAGAGGGATGGGAAGAAGCAGGAAGATCACTTAGAAGTCTAGGTCACTACCCTAACTTGAAATAGAGTAGTAATGATAGAAGTCATGAGAATTTGTTCAGATTCTGGATATATTTTGAGGGTAGAGCCAACATGATTTGCTAACAAGTTAGATATGGGATATGAGAAACAAAAAGTCAGGGATGTCTACTCTGAGCAATTGGAAGGATGAAATTGTCATTTGTTTAGATGGGGAAAGCTTTGGGAAGAGCAAATCTGAGGAAGGAAGACGGGTTCAATTTTGAAAATGTTGAGTTTGAGATGCTTCATAGACATCCATGTGATGGTGCCAAGTAGGTACTTGGATGTACAAGTATGGAACTCCAAGATGGAAATACAAGTTTGGAGTCAACATCCTACAAGATGAAATTTAAAGCCATGAGACTTGATGAGATCACTAAGGGAAAGAATGTTATAGAAAAGTGGTCCATATGCAAAACAAAACAAAACAAAAACAGAAAGAGGTCCATGGATCTCTAGGGGACTTATACACAGAAATGAAATGAGACAGAAACTAGCAAATGAAACTATGAAGGAGCCAAACAGTTCTATAAATATTTTCAGTATAAACAAATACTCATATCTTTTTTATGTTGTATGAGACTATCTCAAAATTCCAGAAATAATCTGTCAGATAGGATGGTGGGAACACAAGTAACTAGTAATATCCCAAAACAAAATCCTAAAAAATAATTTCAACTAATCAAAAATTTGACATAAAAATTTTCAAGTCCAATATATGTTGAACCCAATTCTTGCTAGTGCCTCATAAACAGGTGATATATTATTTAAATAACACACAAAAAACTGACTGGCATATTTATTAGTGATTAAAGAACAAAGAAAAGTAAATGGGAGTAATTATCCACAAAAGCGGTCTCCTTGACCAAAATAAAAGACAGTGTCAGAAGAATTCTTCTGTTTTGCTGTCAACACAAAGAAGAGAACAAAGTTCTCTGGGGAGCATCTAGGACGTTTACTACCAACATCTGGTAAAAATATCATATGGACAAATATTTAAAAAGTCAATGTATTGTATGTAAAACATCAAGTTGAAATAAGAAATGACTGAAACTAAGAATAAAAATTTCCTTAATATTAAACTACACACACACACACACACACACACGCAAAATCTGACAAACATTTTACATTAAATATTAACACAAAGTATGCCAATATTCAAGTTAGAACCTACTTATATCCTGGTGTTGTTCCTTAAGGCAATTCCAAGTTTTTTCCCTTCTTCACAAATACGAATGAGATAAATAAGATATCTTACACTGCATCTGAAAAACCTTTTCAATGACCTTTTTACTTATTTCTAAAGGGAACAGATTTATATGAAAAGGGAACTTTAAAAAACACGTCTCTGCAAGGTAGGGACAAAGCCCTAAAGAGATCAACATTTTTCTGTTGCCATTCTTTATATTATCCACACAATGTAACAAAAAAACAAGAGAATTCTCATTCTTATTACATATACTAGAGGTATCTTTTTTTCTTACCTGTATGGAAGTAATAGAAGCTGAATGTCCCTGAAGGACTGCAACTGGTGCACAAGTTCGAAGACACCACACTCTTACAACTTTATCACAGCTGCCTGCGGCAATGAGAGTGTTTTCATAGTTAACAGCCATGTCAGAAATTTCAGCAGAGTGCCCTCGAAGTGTAGCGAGAAGACGTCCATCATCTGTTGCCCAAATTTTTACCAAACAGTCATCTGAACCCTATAGCAACACAAAAGGACAGAAGATTTACAATAAAGCAGAAATTTCCCCCTCCCCCCCAAAAAAAACAAAAACAAAGTGAGGATTTTATTAACTTACTTCTAAGCCTTTATTTTTTAGTCTCTTTTCTTCATATAATAATGGATCTAGCAGCAAATATAAAATATGTCCAAATGACAGCACTGACAAAGCACTGTCCGAACTGATAATGGCATATGTGAATAACTCCTCAAAACTACTACCAATCCTGACAACTCTAAATATTTTTAACTTACTTTTAAGTGATTTGGCATTAAGTATCTCTGCCATTATTTCTTTATTTATACCTGACATCCTTTTTTCTTAATTGCTTGAATATTTTTTTCTCTACAAATACTTAAAACTTTAACCTAAATTCTATACGTGTTTCTCAGTAAACATGAGGCTTTGTTAATAATCTCTGGTGAAAATATTATGTTGAACTTCCTAATGAGAATTTCAAAAGAGCTTTAAAATAGTAAAAATCAATTATACTCTAATGTGGTAGATAAGCTATTTAATAATTATCTGTTTATAAAAAGATGAAAATCATCATTCTCTTCATCATCAACACCCATATACTTAGATGATATATTTTGGAGTCATGAAAACATCAATGGAAGCGTCTGTAATGAACTCCAAGAAGCTGAAATTCTCAAAATACAAACCACTTCCTTTGTTGTAGCATAAGAATTTAAAAAGAAAATTATGCCATTACCTACACTTCTACATTAACTTAGTACTGAAACAATGAGACTAAGCCTTTACTTGGAAATGTAAGTGTGCTACAATTTTGTATTCAAAAGCACACTATGATCTGGTTAATAAAAATCCAATTTTAAAAATAATTAATATTGAATTCAAAGAGAGATATATGCAGTAACTATAATCTTCATTACTAACTGTGTAGTTCAACTATTCAACTATAAGGATGATGTAATCATTAATTAAGCAGAACTGGCACCAATGGAAAATGCATTTTAATAAATGTTTGCTAAAATGGAATGAAATCAAATTGAGTAGATAAACCTGTTTCCCATAAATTAACCACCTCTAGAATATAAGGCCTTCTGAAGATTTAATATTTTAAATTAGATTTCCCAAACGATAGAGGTCATTATGGCTCATCCATTTACTTATACAGAAAGAGAAAAGATTTTCAATTTCCACTCATCTTTTCTTGCATTTATGTATCTAAAAAGGAAGAACTGTTTACAAAGCATAATTAAATGCCATGAAGCCTAGCTTCCATTGCTGTAAATCTCTAATATGCTACAGTATCATAAATTTTAAACTCACTGTAAAAATTCTTCTCCCACTTCGGTCAAATGCTACACAGTAGACAGATGACAAATGCCCCAGAATTCTCTTATGCATCTTAATGTGCTGGTAAGCAGATGAAGGGAAAATATGGCTGAAGCGACTACATCCGGTTAATTGCCTGGCAGAGGTGATATTCACTGAAATACAGACAACAGGAGATTCACTTCTTAAAACCTAAAAGTGAAGCCTACATTTAACATGAATTTAAATCATCAATATTATGATGAAACAAAACAGGATACACACATCACAGCAATTCTATGCTGTGAGAAGTCTAAATTCCATCACACGTTTCACGATTTTATGAACTCGAGTACCACAAAGTACTAACAATACTCTTCTTTCAAATCCCAGAAGTCTGATTTTCTTTTTGCCTTACCATGGTTTCTCAAGTACAATCCCATTTTGCCCTTCTTGGTATACTACAGTCAAAGATACTGTAATTTTAAATATATAGGTAAATCCTACTATAATATGAAGGAATTTTAGAATAAAGACAGTATTTGGCATAAGTATAATACATCTTAAAACTTATATAGGGAATTTTATGAACTCCTGTCCTACCTCCTCACACCCATCCACCCCATAAACAGCTGCCCCTAAAAATTCAAGAGTAATACAAGACACTTATACAGTAAAAAGAGGAAGGAAGCTATAACACCACATAGGTTTTCAGTAACAAACAATCCTTTCTAGACTTGTCTATAGGTACTCCCCCTTTGGTTTCAAAAACTACAGACTCTCCATCTATTCAATGAACTTTTGAGGCTTCATCTCTTATGGAGTCATCTTAGATCCTGTCTCCTTTTTTATTTGTTTTGTGTTCTAATTTTCTTAAAAAGCAGCCTGAATGAAGCATAAATCTGCACAATGCTCCTCCAACTACCACCTCAATTCCACTCACTTCCCTAAAACGAAGATCTTGTTCCCTATATATACAGGCACCTACTTGCTCTGTGAAATTACTCCAGTCCTCCCTCATACATGGAAAGTATTCAACATCCCAAATATTATAGTTTAATGAAAACACAGACGCCTTAAAAGTTCAAGGTGACTATGAGGCAAGGCAAAATTTTACCATACTGCATAATAATATAGTATAAATAATAATAGCTTTATGTTGAAACAAGGCAAAATTAAGGCAAGAGTTGAGCTGTAGCTAGATTAGTACAATTAGAACCATGCCACAATCAAAAATAAGAAACCTTTCAACATCTCAATCTTAAGAGCAATAAAGTCTTTTTCAGGCAAAGGTCGATCTACTGGCCACCTTAAACTGACAAAATGACTAAAAAAATGAATGATGAATAGCAAAATCCAACTCTGAATGCAAATCATAAGAACACATTAGAGATCTGAGTATTTATGTTAAGATGCTGAGTAAACAATGGTGGAAGATCCATAAGCATCAGTACTAGGTAAGAGGTTTCCTTTTTGGCAGTTGCTTCCCATCCCAATATCTAGAAATGGCCACAACTCTTAAGATGGGAAGAGTAGGCACCATAACTTTCAGACTTTAGTGATCTGCCTTCTCCAGTCAAACATTTCTTACTGCTCTGAGTTCCTTGAAACAATCAACCACTACTTCTGCTTTCCTTTTTTACATTCATGTTTTATAAGTAAATAGAGGAAAAGTTGTGTTACTTTAAGGTAGAATTCCTCAAGCTTGGAACTATTGGCCTTTGGAACTTTGGGACTGATGATTCTTTTCTGTTGGGGGCTATCTGTAGAATATTTAGCAGCATACCTGGCCTCTACCCACCAGATGCTATGAACACCTTACCACCAAAAACTTGTGACAAGCAAAAATATCCCCAGACATTGACAAACATCTTCTGGGGGGAAAAACTCCCCTGGCTAAAAAAACAATTTGAAGTTTAAAAACAAAAAACAACATTAACATGAAGAAATCAGAAAAGCAGAGATGGAAA
Source organism: Hippopotamus amphibius kiboko (assembly GCF_030028045.1). Classification (NCBI taxonomy): domain Eukaryota; kingdom Metazoa; phylum Chordata; class Mammalia; order Artiodactyla; family Hippopotamidae; genus Hippopotamus; species Hippopotamus amphibius. The sequence goes on along the minus strand of NC_080203.1, from coordinate 68,892,914 downwards.
AAAAATCAGAATTACAGAATATATGATGGACTATTCTGTAAAAATTAATAATTAAAATATGAAAACTATATCAATGTGGAACAATTTAGGAACTACAAAGCAAAATATGTAAAATATGGACCTGTAAGTAGATGATGATTTAAATTATATAAAAATGCATACATATATGTATAAAGACTAGAAAGAAAAAGAAAAACGAAACCAACTGCTTTGTGATAAAAGTATAAAGTTTCACTTAACACTCTTCTAATAATATACTTTTTATCTTAAACACAAGTTTCCTATTAGGTTCTATAGTCCACTAACAGCTATTCAAAAAATTACAATATAAGGTATACTGCATATATGACAGCAGGATCATCAAATGTTCTTTCTTTCCTATCTCAGCAAATTTTTGTTTATTCATATAGCACCTGAGATGATAATATTTATACGTTTTTCTCAGTCATTTGGTAATGTCAACAGGCCTTAGGCACTATATACAATAAGGAGTTTTGTGGGAAGACATTCCGGGACCTCTTTGAAACACTGAAAATGTTGAAGTATGGGGGCCGAGCGATGGGATTCAGAATGTCCTGCTTGAGCAGTGGAGGAACTGAGGGTGCGGGGCGTGGAGACTAATATCACCCTGTTTGGTCCTGAGGGATGGCTGGTTAGCCAAAGACGGGTAAGATTCCTCAGAGGAGGAACAACCTAAGACAGGCACAGCCGCAGAGGGGCCAACAGGGGTGGTGCATAGAGCCTTCCTTATATCACCCTGTTTGGCCCTAGAGGATGACTGGTTAGCCAGAGACGGGTAAGATTCCTCAAGGGAGGAACAACCTAAGACAGGCACAGTCGCAGAGGGGCCAACACGGGTGGGGCACAGACCCCCAATATCTGAGAAAGGTCTCCTGCCCCCAGGGCTGTTTTGCTCTCCACCCCCAGCTCAAATCCACACCTGCTCAACTCGGACCCAGGAAGTAAACAAAGATAATTGCCTCAGTCATGTGAGGCCTTTGATTGTTTATGAGTGTAACCTGAGAATGTTAGCCCACGAACTCAATAAAAGCAGCCTGGGATGAGTCAGCAGGGCTCTTGATCCTAGAGGTCTTGAGTCCGCCGGTCCCATCTTTCTCTTCAGTCTGTGTCTGTGTGTTCTTCAAGCTTGCGGCACCCGTCACTCACCTCGAGTCGCCGAGTTGATCTCGGCAGAGTTTTGTCAACACTCTTTTGCATTTATTCTCCATTTAGCTGCTATTTTTCAGTGATGATGCTTTTTGCTTTTCTTACATCTCTAAAGAGCCCTTTATCAAGAACATTTTCTGAAATTTGTAATGGCTGATAACTGACTATAAAAATACAATTAAAAAGAGTTCACTTTTGACCAATCATTGAATATTTTACTAGAAAGTGAATCTCATTCTTCTAGCATAAATATTATATAACTCCTTCAGGGGAGAGGGATGCTCAAAGCCCTTATTCCTTTTCTCAAAAGTAATAATAAAATAAAGGGACACACACACACAATCATCACTGTGTTGTATTTAAATGTCTCTATCAAATTACTATGAAAAACTATATGCCAATAAAATGGACAATGTAGAAGAAATGAACAAATTCCTAGAAATGTACAATCTAAAACTAAACCAGGAAGAAATGGAAAATATGAATAGACCATTGGTAACCAAACTAGTGGTTACCAATGGGGAGAGGAAAGGGGGAAGGGGCAAGTTAGGCATAGGGGATTAAGAGGTACACACTACAATGTATAAAATAAATAAGCTACAAGGATATATCGTACAGCACAGAGAAATATAGCCAATATTTTATAATAACTATAAATGGCATATAACCTATAAAAAATTTGAATCAGTTATACACCTGAAACTAATATTATAAATCAACTATACATAAATTAAAAAATAAATGAAAATAAAAGTCAAAAATAAAATATATACCATTTTTAAAAGAAAATTTAAATAATAAATATCTATCAAATGTACTATTTGAGGGCATTGTTTCTTCTTCTATTATAAGCACAATGTAAGATTAGAGATGAGCAATTTAAATTTTCACCCTAACAAAGCAGAATGAAGTATTAATGAGAAACTACAAATAAACAAGAAAAAATTCCCACAATCCTATGCCAATATATCCACTATTCATTATTGCATTCTCAATATTAAGCCTTCTAAAATCTACAGTATTTCGAAGGTATGTAATATTTTAGTATATAGAATTAATTACCTCAATTATTTATTTACATATTTCAAAAACACTATAAAGAACAAATGTTATCTCAGCCTCTATTTACTAAGGAATTTAGCTCTCAAAGTTACAAAAGTGAAGTGACAATACAACCCTCAAAACACTGGTTAGAACAGGGCAATCTATTAACATAATTTTAGTCAGAAGAAAATGCCTGCTTCCCCATCAACTGTTGTTAAGGATTTGGCAACCTTGAAAAATAGTACACCTTAATTATGACCAACCTTTCTATCTGGGGAGCAAAGACGGTTATAGTCAGGTTCGAACAATCAACTATAGAGCATTCTCTCTTGAGTACTGATGTGAACATGCCAACTTTCTCTTGAAATACATTAAGAACTTTTGAGAGAAACATCTTTGATGTCACAATAATTTCTTTGTATTTAGCAATGTTGACAAATTCAATTAGTAGATAAATTAGTCAAATATACATATGTATAAAATGTATTTAAGTACAAAATATTATATTCAGAATCCATTATGTTTCCTAAAATTTTTTCTTTAAATCTTTGTAGGATAATCTTCCAAATTGTTCTCTAAAAAATGATTTATGAACTAAATCAATGAGACCAAAATGCTTAAAGATTCAAGAAATAACAAGCTGACTTGAGTGTATTTTATAAACTTATTAAGTCACAGAGATTAATAAACAGCTACAAATGGAATAATTACTCTCTTTCTTTAAAACATATTTGTTGACAACCTACTATGAGCTAAGCACTGTGACAGACATTGGAATACAACTTATAAACAAGTCAAACAAGATGCCCATCCTTGGGCTTCCTAGGTGGCGCAGTGGTTGAGAATCCGCCTGCCAATGCAGGGGACACGGGTTCGATCCCTGCTCCAGGAAGATCCCACATGTCGCGGAGCAACTAAGCCCGTGTGCCACAACTATTGAGCCTGTGCTTTAGAGCCCGTGAGCCACAACCATTGAGCCCATGTGCTGCAGCTACTGAAGCCCAGGCGCCTAGAGCCTGTGCTCCACAACAAGAGAAGCCACGGCAATGAGGAGCCTGCACACCACAGTGAAGAGTAGCCCCCACTCACCGCAACTAAAAAGAAAGCCCGCACACAGCAAAAAAAAAAAAAAAAGACCCAACACAGCCAATATAATTAATTAATTAAAAGATCCCCATCCTTGTGGAATTTACATTATTCCACTGGGCAAAAGCTTTATTCATCATTTACTCAATTGCAGGAATGAATAAGATACTTTAATGAAGTGATCTACAGAAATATACATAAATCTCATAATGTGTTTTTCTAATAAGCTCTGCAAGTGATGCTGACATTGTGCCAAATTTGGGCACTACCGATTCTAGTCCAACTTCCCTCCCAACAATATTACCCTTCCTATAATGTACCTGGTAGATGGCCATTTAGCCTCTGGCTATACACTTCTAGTAAAGAGAAGATTATTATGTCTCAAAAATGAACAATTTATATGCTGAACTGCTCTAATTTTGGAGAGACTCTACCTTTAACTGAGCTTAATTTGTTTCCCTGTAAGTTCCAGAGAATCATACAGGTTCAGCCCTTGAGAGCTACACTTTTTTTAAAAAAAGTCAAATCCCTTTGTTATATGGTAACCCATGAAATATTTAAAGAAAACTATCATTTGTGCCGTAAGTCTTCTCTCAACATGTGAGGTCCTCTCTACGTTACTCACAGCCAGAATTTACAAACACCTTTCTTTCCTACCATTCCCTGTAGAAAAAACACTCTTTCACCATAAACACTACTGTGGTTGCTTTTTTCTGGGAAGTCTCTAGTTCATCAATGTCTGAGCCTCTAAAAACAATAAGAGTACTTCCCTGACAGTCCAGTGGTTAATACTCCACATTTCCAATGCAAGGGAAGCAGGTTCAATCCCTGGTCAGGGAACTAAGATCCCACATGTTATGTGGTGCAGCCAAAAAAAAAAAAAAGAACTGAGCAAAATATCCCAGTGGTCTGATCAGCACAGAGTACAGGGGATTATTTCTAGCTATACCTCTATAAATGAAATTTAAGATTGCAAAGACTACATTAGTTTTCTAATAGTCTAATAGTCAGTCTAATAGTCAGATTAAAGTTAGTTTGACACTCTTTTCTAGTAAATGTATTTAAGTTCCTAGTGATCACCTCCTTTTCTAAAAGTACACAAACCACTTATTAAATAAGCCTGTCTAAAATTTTCCTGGGGTTAAAAGCTAAATTCACCAATCCATAATTTCAAGATCTATTCTTTGTTCCCTTTTGTATACTTGTCCATTGGGTCATTTCCATTTCTCATCTACTCTGATTTCACAAAGAATAACTGCCAGTGAAAACTAGTTCAGTATACCAGGACTTAATTCAATTCAGACTCTTAGAGCAGCTAGGTACTCACGTATCTTGGGTTTTCTTTTCTTTTAACCTTGCTAGCTCTATCCTTTACAGTTTAGAAATCTCTTTGATAGAGAAGACTAAAGAAAAATATAATTATCCCCAGCACTTACATTTTAGTTATGAATTTATTCCATCTATTCCTTTTTAATAAATCTATAGGTTCCCTCCCCATATGCTAATTGGAACTTTAAAGGTGTTCTGGGGGTATTCCTATATGGATTGAACCATATGAAACTGTTGATATTCAACCATTTTCTACAAATAGAAGTAGTAATTTTAAATGGCTCAACATAATAACTAAATTGGAATAAGGAGGGATGGAGGGTCATTCATTATTAATTTGATCTAGATATCCTGTTTTTTTACCTCTCCACTAGGAAAGCATAATCCATACTGTCCAGTCTGTAATATAATCCCATATAATTTCTCACTCAGTCTCTACCTACTGTTTTTTGTAATATAACAATATTTTGGCCTATGGATTTGTAAATACATTTAACATGCACTGCTACTTCTCAGCTTCCTATTACATACGTTTGTCTAAGACCAAGTATAGCCACTCATTACATTTCAAGCACTAATAGCATTACAAGTTTTGAATCTCTTTACATTAAGTTTTCTAGTTCACTTTGTTGCATTATATCTAATGTTTATAAATATTCTGCCTAACCTGAATGTTTTCTATCATAAATTACTGGTCACTTTCTCCTTTATAGATCCTTTCCCTATGTTATATCTGCTATACTTCATCATATCACTTTTTTATGGGTAATTTTACTAGTGTCAATAACAAACAGTAAAATTAAGTTATTTTGGCTTACTTTCCTGTGTTTTCTCAACATCAGTTAGAAATGGTAATAAAGAGTAAAATGGAGAGAATATAAGGTCACAGTTATCCCATATGAAGCCTCAAATTTTATGAAGAACATATTAAAGAATTAATTAAAACAATAAAATTCACATAAAGTTTCTCCTGAAAATCTATCATTTTCTCTATTAATATTTTAACATTAGTATTTAATATTAACATTTAAATGCTATCTAATTACCTTTAGAAATTAATAATACTAAATGAACTTTGAAAAAAGCAACAGAAAAATGTCATAATTTGAAGTGTTTAATATTCTAGTGTATGTTAGATATTAATGCACCATTTCACATAACCAAATTCTATTTGTTTCAAAATTACAATATGGAACACTGTATCCCAGACTAGAACCAGACTGACTTCTTTCATCTAGTATAGCTTTGCCTTTCTCACTCTGTGGCATCCTGAATTTATCATAAGGATGTGCTTCTTCTCCTATATTAATCTTTTCTTCACTGTCCTCTCCATTAGTGACCCATCCCATCATTTTATAAGAAAAAAAAGTAAAAACTACCAATAACCTGTAAAATTCTAGTATTAGAAAAAAGTGTGTATTTTAGAACATTTGTTGAGTATGGCACAAGATATACTATTTATTATCTTGACTTCCAAGGTTAGTACTAGACCCTCAAATATTAAATGGTGATAAAAAGAAACTAAAAATATAATAGAAGAATCAATAACAAGAACACTTAATAACAGTAAATCCAAATCAAGAACTTATTACAGGGTTGTTGTACCAAGAAAACTTTATTAGTACATCAGTTTATTCCTACAATAGTTCAAGACCACGCAGTCTGTCCTCCTAAATTCAATCATATCAAAACACCTAGGTCAGTAAGCAAAAAGAAATAAAAGGATCATTGCAAATGCATAAATTCCATGAAAAAAACACCTCAAAGAACGTTTCCTTTTATTATCTTCATACATGAAAGACTGAACATTATTAGACCAAAAAAAGATTAGGAAGCCTATGCTAAAATATATTGAAACAATTATATAACAGGTAAAGGACAAAAACTGTAAAGTAGAGAATAAGTCTAAAATTAGGGAAAGTAGTAATAAAGTATAAAATCTTTGTTATTTTATACTAAATTTAAGGTTTTGTATTTTATATACTTAATAAAGAATATGTTGAATTAAAATGGGTATTTTTTATAGAATCTCATACTCCATATGATTTCTTGCTAAAACATAGCTATCAATAGCAGAATCCAAATTTGAAGTGCCTTAGGGAAATGATGTCAGCATCACAGCAGTTAAGTTTTTCTTTTTTTCTCTCTACTTTGATGAACAACTAATTGGACAATAATAGCTGAGAATACACCACTCATGAGAAAGGACTTGGACATACAAGAACATGAAGCTAATAGAAAACCCTATGACTGCAATGCAAAAAGACCTTCTATAAGACACATTATAATAATAATTCCAGAAATCAATGATAAAGAATATTAAAGCCAGCAAGAGGGAAAAACAAAGTAACTTACAAAGGAAACCCCATTAGGCTATCAGCAGATTTTTCAGCAGAAACTCTATAGGCTAGGAAAGTGTGGAATGACATGTTCAAATTATTGAAAGATAAAAATTGCCAGCCAAGAATACTTTACCTGGCAAAGTTATCCTTCAAAAGTGAAGGAGAGATAAAGGTTTTTTCAGCCAAATAAAAGCTGAGGGAGTTCATCACCAGTAGACTTGCTTTGTAAAGAAACACTAAAAGGAGTTCTTCCAGCTGAAATAAAAAAAAACACTAAAAAGCGAGATGATAACACATGAAACACTCTGGTAAAGGTGAAAAATGGACAGAATTAGAAAACTGTAATTCCATATAAGAATGGTATGTTAACCACCTAACTTTAGATACAGGTTAAAGAAAAGACTATTAAAAATAACTATAACCACTATAATTTGATAACGAATACAGCATGTAAATTGTGATATCAAAAACAGAAAAGTGGAGGAGAGGGACTTCCCTGGTGATCCAGTGGTTAAGACTCTGTGCTTCTGCTGCAGGGGCATGGGTATGATCCCTGATTGGGGAACTAAGATCCCACATGCCATGTGACATAGCCAAAAAAAGAAAAAAGAAAGAAAGAAAAGTGGAGGAGAAAACAGGTATAAATCTTTAAAGGCAAATGAAGATAAGTTGCTATCAACATAAAATACAGTTTTATCTATGAGATGTTTTATGTAAGCCTCATGGTAACCACAAAATCTGGAATAGATTCATGAAAGTAAAAATAGGAGAGATAGAGCATTCCACCATGGAAAAGCAACAATTTACAAAGGCAGGCAGAAACAAAGGGAAAAAGAAACAATGGAAACATAAAGCAACCACAAGGCAAACAATAAAATGGCAATTTTAAGACCTTACATATCAATAATCACCCTGAATGTAAATGGTTGAATTCACCAATCAAATGGCATAGAGTGGTTGGATCGGTAAAAAAACAAGACCCAACTACATGCTGTCTACAGAAAACTCAGTTCAGCTCTAAAGACATATAGGCTCAAATTAAAGGGATGTAAGAAGATACTACAGGCAAGTGGAAACCAAAAGAAAGTGGGGATACCCATATTTATCAGGCAAAATAAGACTTCAAGCCAAAAATGATAACAAAAGACAAAGACTGTGATTATATAATCATAAAAGGAGTCATTACATCAAGAAGTATAACAATTGTAAATATATGTGCAGCCAACATAGGAGCACCTAAATATATAAAGCAAATAATAACAGATCTGAAGGGAAAAACAGACAACAAAAAAACAATACTAGAGGACTTTAATACCCCACTGTCAGCAATGGATAGATCACCCAGACAGAAAATCAAGAAGGAAATGTTGGAATTGAATCATACTTGAGATCAAATAGACTTAACAGACATATACAGAACATCCCATCCAATGGCAACAGAATACACATTCTTCTTAAGTGGACATGGAACATTTCTCAAAATAGATCATATGATAGGACACAAAACAAGTCTTAGCAAATTTAAGAAGCCTGAAAGCATTCCAACTATATCTTTTCTGACCATAATGGTATGAAACTACAAATCAACAAGAGGAAAGCTGGAAAGTCTACAAATATTTGGAAACTAAACACATGGTAAAAGATAAAATCAAAAAGGAAACAAGAAAAAACCTACCTGTAAACAAGTGAAAATGGAAACACAACATATCAAATTCTGAGATGCTGCAAAAGCAGTTCTGAGAGGAAAGTCTATAGTGATAAATTCATGTATTAAAAAGTTAGAAAGACTGGAAATAAACAACATCACTTCAAGAAACTAGAGAGAAGAACAAAAGAAGCCCCAACTTATCAGAAGAAAGGAAACAGTAGAGATTAGAGTGAAAATAAATGAAATAGACCAGAAAAGCAATAGAAACGTTCAACAAAACTAAGAGCTGGTTCTTCAGATAGATAAATAAAATTGACAACTTTAGCTAGACTAACAAAAAAAAGATAGAAGACAAATAATATTAGAAATGAAAGAGACATTATACCTATTACCGCAGAAATACACAGGTTCATAAGAAACTACTATGAACAATTGTATGCCAACAAATAGATAACCTAGAAGAAATGGATAAATTCCTAGAAAAATATAACCTACCAACACTGATGTAGGAATAAATAGAAAATCTGAACAGATCAATAACAAGAGACTGAATCAGTAATCAAACACCTCTCAACACAGAAAACCCTAGGACAGGTGGTTTCACAGGGAAATTCCACCAAAAGTTTCAAGAAGAATTAATGCCAGTCTTTCTCAAATTCTTTCAAATTGTAGAGGAGAGAACACTTCCAAACTCATTCTACGAGGCCAGCAATACTCTGATACCAAAGACAGATAAGAACACTATAGGAAAAGAAAACTACAGATCAATGTCCCTGATGAACAGATGCAAAAAATTCTCAACAAAATATTAGCAAATTGAATTCAAGAACACATTCAAAGAATCATAGACAATGACCAAGTAGAATTTATCCCTAGGATGCAAGGATGGTTCAACATACGCAAATCAGTAAATATAACATATAACATTAATAGAATGAAACACAAAAATCACATAATCATCTCAATAGATGAAGAAAAAACATTTGACAAAATACAACATCCTTTCATGATAAATACTTTCAACACATTGGGTATAGAAAAAGCATACCAATATAATAAAGGCCATGTGCAATAAACCCATAGCTAACATTATATTTAATGCTGAAAAATCAAAAGCTTTTCCTCTAAGACCAGGAACAAAACAAGGATGCCCATGCTCACCACTCTTATTCAGTTTAGTACTAGAAGTCCTAGATAGAGCAATTAGGTAAGACAAAGAAATAACAGACATCCAAATCAAAATGGAAGAAGTATAATTATTAGCAGATGATATGATTTTATATATAGAAAATCCCAAAGACTCAAGTAAGATATGTTAGATTGAATCAACACACTCAGTAAAGTTGCAGGATATAAAATCAACATAAAGATATAAGTTGCATTTCTATACACTAATAATAAAGCATCTGAAAACAAAACTATCCCATTCACAATAGCATCAAACGATAAAATACCTAGGAATAAATTTAACCAAGGAAGAAAAAGATCTGTACAACAACAACAACAAAAAAACAACTACAAGAACTTGTTGAAAGAAATTGAAGACACAAACAAATGGAAAGAAATCCCATGTTCATGGATGGAAAGACTGTTAAAATGTCCATGTCACCCAAATCTATCTACAGATTCAACACAATCTCTATCAAAATTCCAATGGCATAATTCAAAGAAATAGAAAAGGCAACCCTAAAATTTGTATGGAACCACAAAAATCCAGGATAGCCGAAGCAAGCCTGAGAAAGAACAAAGCCAGATGTACCACACTTTCTGATTTCAAACTATACTACAAAGCTATAGTAATTAAAGCAATATGGTATTGGTATAAACACAGACCCACAGACCAATGGAACATATTGAGAGTCCAAAAATAAGCCTCCATATATGGTCAACTAATATTCAAAAACAGAGTCAAGGGAACCAAGAACACTCAATGGGGAAAGGACCGTCTCTTCAACAAATGGTGCTAAGAAAACTGGATTAACACAGGAAAAAAAATGAAACTGGATCCCTATCTTACACCACTCACAAAAATTAACTCAAAGTGTACCAAAGACCTGATACCATAAAACTTCTAAAAGAAAATGTAGGGAAGAAACACCTTGACATTGGTCAAGATATCGTCATTCAGATATGACGCTAAAAGCATAAGCTACAAAAGCAAAAGTCAGCAAGTAGGACACGAAACTTAAAAGCTCCTGCTCAGCAAAAGAATCAAAAAGATGAAAAGACAACCTATGGAATGGGAGAAAATTTTTGCAAGCCATATATCTGATGAGGGGTTAATATCCAATAAATATAAAGAACTCATAAAGCTCAAAAACAAAAAAATCTGATTAAAGTGGGCAGAGGAACTAAACAGACATTTCTACAAAAATGACATCCAAATGCCCACCAGGTAAATGAAAAGATACTTAACATCACTAATTGTCAGGGAAATGCAAAGCAAAACCACAATGAGATATCACCTCACACCTGTTAGAATGGCTATCATCATGAAAACAAGAGATAACATGCATTGGCAAGGATGAGGAGAAAAGGGAACCCTTGTCCACTGTTGATGGGAATGTTGGTTGAGCCACTATGGAAAACAATATGGAGGTTCCACAATAAATTAAAAATAGAATACCAGGGAATTCCCTGGCAGTCCAATGGTTAGGACTCCACACTTCACTGCAGAGGGCACAGGTTCGATCCCTGGTCAGGGAACTAAGATCCCACATGCTGCATGGTGTAGCAAAAAATAAATAAATAAATAAATAGAAAGAAAGAAAGAAAGCAGGATACTGAAGAGATTTACTCCCACGTTTATTGTGGTTTTATTCACAATAGCCATGATATGGAAACAACCTATGTACCCATCAACAGATGAAAAGATAAAGAAGTATATATATAATGAAATATTTTTCAGCCATAATAAAGAAGGGCATCTTGCCATTTGTGACAACATGTATGGACCTTGAAGACTTTATGCTAAGTGTGATAAGTCAGGCAGAGAAAGACAGTAAAATGGTGGTTATCAGGGGCTGAGGACTAGGGGGATAGGACACATATTTAAGAGTAAAAACTTAGTAAATAAGTAGTAAATAAGTCCTTGGGATCTAATGCACAGTATAGTGAATATCGACAACAATACTGTTTTACAATTATCAAACTTGCTAAGAGACTAGAACTAAATTATTCCAAACACTAAACTTAAATGAAAATTATGTAATGTGATAGAGGTGCTATCATTACAATGTCAATCATATTACAGTATGTAAATGTATCCAATCAACATGTACACTCAAATTTACACAATATTATATGTGTAACAAATATATTTCAATTAAAAATGTGCATTAAAAACACCCATTTTTGTAAAAAGCACAGGCTCAAATAAGCATTTGATTCAACCACATTAAGAGACATTTGCCCACAGGTACAATTAGAAATTTAATATTTGTAATCATTTTCTATCTTATGAAATTTTTCATTGAGATTTACATTTAAAACGTAACTGAGTTTTGTGCTCTTTAATTCTAGGCATAGGAAATGCAGGAGACAGGAAAAAAAGCTTCCTTTGGCAATAAGAAAATGCAGACCTGCCATTTATGACAACATGGATGAACCTGGTGGACATTATGCTAAGTGAAATAAACCAGACAGAGAAGGACAAATATTACATGATTTCACTCATATGTAGAATCTTTTTTAAAAAGTTGAATTCATAGTAACAATAAGTAGAATGGTAGTTGCCAGAGGCTGCACGGAGACAGAGGAGGAGATACTGCTCAAGGAATACAAACATTCAGTTTTAAGATAAAAAAAATTCTGGAGACCTAATATACAGCTTAGTGACTACAGTTAATGATAATCTACTGTATACTTGAAGTCTGGTGAGAAAGTAGATCTTGAGTATTATCACACACATAAAAATGGTAACATGATAGATAACAGATATGTTTACTTTTTACTGTGGTAATCATTTCACATTGTAGACATATATCAAAACACCAAGTTGTACAACTTAAATGTGTGCAATATATGTCAAAAAAATAAATAAAAAGGAAAAAGGCAAACCAAAACTGGTGAAGATTCTGAGAGGCTAATCACCATTTCTGAGGCCCTAGAAAGTAACTACAAGCAAACATGTTTTACCTTTCTCTCTTCACACTAGTGTATGTTATAGAATTGTGCTAGAGCTTGAAGGGACTTTAAAGATTAATTTTTAGTCCAACCACTCATTTTACATATAAATAAACTATGATCCAGGTTGGTGAAGCAAGTTTTCCAAAGTCATACAGGTGTGATAATTAACAGAGAAGGAGCGTGCTTGAACAGGGTCTAATGTTCTTTTTTCTTATACCACAGCTGACTCTCAGTTAGTGCTTTATGCTTAAACATATCAGCAATGTTTGCCTTTCACCAAATAAAAGATACTGATTGGGACTTCCCTTGTGGCATAGTGGTTAAGAATCCGCCTGCCAATGCAAGGGACAGGGGTTCAAACTCTGCTCCAGGAAGATCCCACATGCCTCAGAGCAATTAAGCCCATGCGCCACAACTACTGAGGCTGCACTCTAGAGCCCATGAGCCACAACTACTGAGCCTACATGCCACAACTACTGAAGCCCATGAGCCTAGAGCCCATGCTCCGCAACAAGAGAAGCCACTGCAATGAAAAGCCCACGCATCACAATGAAGAGTAGCCCCCATTGCTGCAACTAGAGAAAGCCTACGCACGGCAACTTAGACCCAACACAGCCAATAAATAAATAAATAATTTAAAAAAAAAAAGGTACTGATGGGTCAAAGCAGTGAACTCACCCCTCTGTTTTTCTGGGTACCAATACAAAGAGGTAAACCATGAAGACGTGTTTGATGGGCAAGGAGAGCAGGGCAAGGGATATATACAATAGTAATCCTGTGGGAAAATCAAAGAGCCAGGCAAGTAGCTCAACAGCTATTGGCAGAGTGGATTCTGCCAATTCCCCCTGTTTTGGCAGAATGCTGGAGTAAAAAAGTAACATAGTATCGAGAAAAGAACAAGAGGCCTAGCTTCTTATCTATAAATCTATAAAACAGGAATAACACCACCTATCTTGAAAATTAAGTGACGTGAATTTTCTAGAACATCTAGCACAGTAGGCTTAGTTTCAGTGAAGCTTAGTTCCCATTCTCCTTCCCTTTCCTTTCCTCTCTAGACTCTCAATGCTTTCACATTCCAAAATGGGTAGGGTGGAGAAAAGGGGGAAACGTTTAGCATTAGATCAGTTACTCTAATAATAGTAATCCCTATGCTAAAGAAAATAATAAAATACATACAAAAATATTATATTATCCATACTTTGCCAACCAGAGTAGACCAAAAAAAATCCCTTGTTATATAATAAAACTTAATATTTATTTAATATTTTTTATGTGCCAGGCACTATGCTAAGCACTATATATGTTTAACTTATTTAACCCTATGAAATGAATACTATTAATATCCCATTTTAAAAGATTTGGAAACTGAGGAATAAAGGGGTTAAAAAATTTCTCCAAGATCCCAAGCTAGTAAGCGACAGAGCCAGGATTCAAATCTAGGCAATCTGATTTCAGAGGCTGATCTCTTAACCAATATTCTATAACAGCTTTTACAAAAATGAGAGAAAAAAAATTTTAAATTATCATTTGCCCCAATAGGTAAACTATGCTCCAATGACTACAATAGGTTTCACCCCAAACCTTAACTTCTAGCCCAAACCAACCCAGAACATAATTAGATCTGCCAAATCATCCAATCCCAAAACTGCAGTATAAAAAAGATTATGTTTTAAAAGAGACTGACCTACCACCTGCTCCCGCTTAGGCCATACACAGCATGCAGACTGTCTATGGAGCAAAGTTGATTATAGAAGGTCCCAGTGTGTTGCAAAAAAAAAAAAAGAGAGAGAGAGAGAGAGAGATTGGGACTTCCCTGGTGGTCCTGTGGTTAAGAATCCACCTTCCAATGCAGTGTTGTCATATCCCTGGTTGGGGTATGAAGATCCCACATGCCATGGGGCAACTAACCCCACATGCTGCAACTACTGAGCCTGCGCACTCTAGAACCCAAACGCCACAACTAGAAAGAAGCCTGCATGCTGCAATGAAAGATCCCACATGCCACAATGAAGATCCCACAAGCCACAACTAAGATCCAATGCAGCCAAATAAATAAATATTAGGGAAAAAAAGAGAGCGAGATTGAAAACTCCTAGAAATAACAGGTGGGCTCAGCAAGGTCACGAGAAATAAGATCAACACACACAAATCAAACACATTTCTATACACTAATAATGAATATGCAGAAACCAAAATTAAAAATACATTACCATTAACAGGGGTAGGGGATTAAGAGGTACAAACTACTTTGTATAAAATGAATAAGCTACAAGAACATATTGTACAGGACTTACCTAGGTGGTGCAGTGGTTAAGAGTCCACCTGCCAATGCAGGGGACACAGGTTTGATGCCTGCCAACACAGGGGACACAGGTTCAACCCCTGCCCCGGGACAATACCACATGCTGTGGAGCAACTAAGCCCATGCACCACAACTACTGAGCCTGCACTCTAGAGCCCGTGTGCCACAACTACTGAAGCCCACGTGCCTAGAGCCTGTGCTCCACAACAAGAGAAGCCACCACAACGAGGAACCCATGCAACACAATGAAGAGTGGCTCCCGCTCGCCACAACTAGCAAAAGCCCATGTGCAGCAATGAAGACCCAATGCAGCCAATAAATAAATACATAAATACATAAACACACAAATACATAAATTTGAAAAAAAAAGAATGTATTATACAGCACAGGGAATGTAGCCACTATTTTATAACTATAAATGGAGCATAATCTTTAAAAATTGTGAATCACTATGTTGTACACCTGAAACTTACATATTACAAATCAACTATACCTCAATAAAAAATAAGTTGCCGTATAACAAAAGGAGTTCAGCTCGATGATGGATGATGCCTTGGAGGACTGGGACGGGGAGGGTGGGGGGTAGTCAAGGGAGGGAGGGGATATGGGGATATGTGTATAAATACAGATGATTGACCTTGGTGTACCTCAAAAACTGGTAAAAGAGTGTAAAACAATTATATTCCAATAAAAAAAAAACAACAAAAAAAACAAAAAAAGTGTAAAAATACCATGCACAATACCATTTACAATCACTCCAAAATTTAAATACTTGGATATATACTTAACAAAACTGGTACGATATCTGTATGCTGTAGTTATAAAATGCTGATGAAAGAAATCAAAGGAGACCTCAATAAACAGAGACATACCATGTTCATGGATTGGAAGTCTTGACATAGTAAACATGTCAATTCTCCCAAATTGATTTATAGACTTAATGCAATTCCTTTCAAAAGGCTTTTACAGACATTAATAACCTTGTGCTAAAATTTATATGGAATGGCACTGGCCCTAGAATGCTGAAAATGATATCAACAAATAATAAAGTGGGAGGCATTACTCTTTGCAATGTTAAGGCTTACTATGTAACTACAATAATCAAAACAATGTGGTACTGGTAAAGAGATAAACACATAGATCAATGGAACAGAATAGAGAGGACCAAGAAGTAGATCTACACAAATATTCTTAACTGATGTTTGAAAAAAGTACATATTAAATTCAATGGAGGAAGGAAATCATTTTAAACAAATGATTCTGGAGCAAATAGACATGCATTGATAAAAAATAATGAATTTCCACCTAAACTCCAAATCTAATCTTCTCCCAGGTTACCAACCCAGCACCTTTGTTTATTCTACTCCCTCTGCCATTTCAGCTTGTCAATATCCTTCTTATCCTTGGAGGCATAGCCTAAAACCATTCTTTTTCATGAAATCTTTCTCAATCACTTCAACCAAAAGTAAACTCTCCTGCTTCACTTCTTATTGTGGTCCTTGTATTAGTTATTTGTCCACATCTCTGATCTAAGATTACAAGCACTTTAAGGATAGACATTAATGTCTAATGTATCATGTACTGACCCAGCTCAGTCCCTTGGAAGCAAAAAACACTCTGGCATTTGCTTAATTAATCTGGTCCCACCCTTTCCAAAATATCCAACCATAATTCATACTCCTCCAGGGCATAAATTTTCCACTTAAAATCAGACAAACCTTCTTTTCTGTCCTATGCAGATATCTTCTCACCTGTTAATGTTCCACCCTTCCCTTCAAGTTATAATTAATCCTTCAAAGTTCATCTCAAAGGTCACTTATTCCTTAAAATCTTTCTTTGTTTCTCTTAATCAGTTTCATCTCTCCTTCCTTAATGTCCATTATTGTATATCCCTTAAATCACTTAGTCTATGTCTGCTTTAGACAGAACATTTGTGCCCCCCCCCCCAACTAAATTCATATATTGAAAACCTAATATCCAATGTGATGGTATTAGGATGTGGGACTTTTGGGGAAGTAAATTAGTGGCCTTATAAAAGAGGCCTGAGAAAGTTTCTTTTCCCCTTTCTCCATGTGAGGTATCTATGAACAAGAAAGCCAGTCCTAACTAGACAACAAATCTGCTGGTGCCTAATCTTAGACTTCTCAAACTCCAGAACAGTGAGAAATAAATGCTGTTCATAAGCCAGCTCGTCTATAGTATTTTGTTATAGGAGCCCAAAAGGACTGAGACAATGCCTTGCACTATAAACATAGCCGAGCATCTGTCTAAACCTCCCCAAAGAGTAAAATCCTTGACAGCAAGGACTGCCCTGAACACTTAGAAAAGGTTTTGCATATATTTGGTGTTCAAGTATTTGCTGAATTCAATAAAAATCATTTCTAATGTTCAACCTTCCAAAACAAATTCCATAGTAAGTTTGATAGGGAATATTGATCAAATCTGCAATTCTCTTCTTATGACTTAAAAGATATCATTTCTGATTCTCCCCCTGCCTCTCTAAGCCTTGCCTTTTTAGTTTCTTATCTTGTTCTTCCTATCCTGACTCACCCTTGATGAAATGCTAACAGTTCAATCAAATTGTATCCTGGGCTTTCTTTGTTTTCATGCTGCCCCTGCAATCTTAACTACCCACATACTAATTACTATCAAATCTTTTCTCTAACTTACATCTTTCACCTGAGCTCCTGGACCACATTTTCAACTACCTAATGGACATCCTTCCCCTCTACCTTGATGTACCACAGATGGAGAGTTCCCAAATCAAGTTCATTATCCTTCCATCACAAGTTTTCTATATTCTCCCTCTTCTCAATTTTCTTAATAATAATTTTACTCTTCCTCTTTGATGCCCCATATCCAACCAGACTGTATTACTCACCTAACCTCCAAAATTTTGCTTGAATCAACCCAGTTATGTCCATTTCTATTGCTACTGCCCCAACATTCATCATCTCCTGTTTATGTCTACATTAAGAGCCTTCCTTCTGATTTCCCTGCCTGCCTCCTTCAGTCTTTCTTCTCTCCAATTTATCCTACACTCTGCCACCTGAGCTATCTTTTCAAAATAAAAGTCCAATCATATAATTTTCCCATTCAAAAGTATCCAATGGTTCTTCAGTACCTACAGGACAAAATCTAAATTAGTGTATAACAGGGGTTGACAAACTAGGGTCCATAGGCCAAATGCAGCCCACCACCTATTTTTGCAAATACAGTTTTATTAGAAAACAACCAGACTTTCCAGGTGGCGCAGTGGTTAAGAATCCGCCTGCCAATGCAAGGCACATGGATTCAATCCCCGGTCCAGGTAGATTCCACATGCTGTGGAGTAACTAAGCCAGTGTGCCACAACTACTGAGGCTGTGCTCTAGAGCCTGCAAGCCACAACTACTGAAGCCCACAAGAGCCCATGCTCTGCAACAAGAGCAGCCACCGCAATGAGAAGCCCACACACCACAACAAAGAGTAGCCCCACTCTCCACAACTAGAGAAAGCCTACGTGCAGCAACAAAGACCCAACACAGCCAAAAGTATAAATAAATAAATAAATAAATAAATAAATAAATAAATAAATAAATAAATAAATAAATTTTTTAAAAAAAGAAAGAAAACAACCATGCTCGTTCATTTACATATGATCTAGATCTGTTTTTACACTACCACAGAGCTGAATAATTGCAACAGAGACCAAATGATCCAGAAAGCCAACAAAATTTGACTATATGGCCCTTTACCCCAAAATTTTGCTGACTCCTGGCATGGACAGTTCAGAATAATTGGGGCCCAACCTCCCTTTCCAGTTTCATCTTCCACCACAAACTCTAGGCTCTTACAAGGGACTCTATTATGACAACTAGGAAATATATATTACTTACTTTGCTGAGATTTTTGTGGACAGGGCACTGGATTTGGAGACAAAGAACAGGTCCTGAAACTCAAGTTTATATACTAAGAAAGCACCCCACTACAGCTGCATGTGAGCTAGATAATCTTTTTGTGAGGATAACTCAAATAACAGATCTTTAATCTATGAGTCATTATTATCACTACCAACATTATTATCAGCATGTGTGATCCATCATAATTACAAGTTACATTTGCATAACATTTTAAAGCTTATAAAGTAATTACACAGACATCTCATTTGAGTTCACAATAATCCTATGAGATCTGAAGGCAAGCATTTTCTTCAATTTGTAAATGACAAAATTAAAGCCCAAAGAAACTGTCTTGCCTAACATCAATACATGGCAAACCCTTGGTTCAATCCAGGTCTCTTGATTCTAGTTCAACAGTCTTCCTACTTTTCAATACTGTGTACTTAATGACATTGCAGAAAATACAACCTGCTATGAGCCTGAAAGAGGAAATAACTTTAACATCAAAAATTCTACATTATATTCCTCAATCTTCCCTCAACCTGCAAAAGACACTGAACAACATCAGCAGGGACTTTAGTATCTACTACATTGGGTTTTACTGGAAAGTTCACCAAGATCCAAAGAGTATTCTGAGATGGAAACATCAGAGTTGTTAGACCACTATTCTACTCCACTCATTCTCTATTTGCAGTGGAGAAAAATCCACTGCAAAATTATTTAAAATTTTTAAAATTATTTCACACTGGCATGGAACTTTGAACTGGTGTTAGAAAATGTTTCTAGGTTAAAATAAGAGATTTTCAATTCAACAGACTAAGAACATCCAGAAAAGCCCTTAAACACAACTAATAACAAATTGTTGTATGTTGACCATGTCTTTTTTTAATAAATGTATTTTATTTATTTATTTATTTATTTATTGGCTTCTTCGGGTCTTCGTTGCTGTGCGCGGGCTTCTCACTGCAGCAGGTTTTCCTGTTGCAGAGAACAGGCTCTAGGCATGCGGGCTTCAGTAGTTGTGGCTTGCGGGTTCTAGAGCACAGGCTCAGTAGTTGTGGCGCACAGGCTTAATTGCTCTGAGGCATGTGGGATCTTCCTGGACCAGGGCTCGAACCCGTGTCCCCTGCATTGGCAGGCGGATTCTTAACCACTGTGCCACCAGGGAAGCTCCTGACCATGTGTTTTCAAAAGATTTATAAGAACACATGTTGAAAGAATCAAAACCTATCTGAGACTGAAAGAGTAAAATATAAGCTAGGACTGAAAAAGAAAAAAGCAGCGCTACAATTAATCAGGCTGAGAGGACAGACACAGATAAAGCCAGCTGAAAAGTTAATAAGAAACACCGTTTTGCCCAAGGTCATGTAGCAGTTGTGAAATATCATAACGACACCTTCTTTGGGTGATTACTGCTTTCTTACCAATGATGTCCCCATCCTCACTTTGGTATTTTCATTTATTACTGGAGCAAGATACCCAATTCCTAAACCGCCCTGCTTCATGACAGCACCCAACCCCTAGTTAATCCCCACTTCTCTCAATTTGCCTCAGAAGCAGCCACCAATACAGAACTAATTCTGGCTTTCTTCAGACCCTCCTCAAAATACTTCAGTGGTTAACTAAAATTTACAAAAGATACTTCCCTCCTCCCTCTTGTCCAGAGGCCTTCCATGGTGCCTCAGGAGTACAGTCCCTCACTATGAGTCAATAAATTTGATTTTGTCAGACTACAGGCTTGTTCCTGGTAGTCTCTGCTTGATGAGACTTTAATAAGGTAAGTTATTTTGAATTATCCTACACATTCAGCAATTTAGTACTGACAAAAGCCCTCCCCACCCCAAAACAAAAAATAAAAACAAAAAACACTTGAACCTAAACCAGAAAATCACTAACCACAAGAAACTTTCACTGTCAATAAAGATGAAAAACTCACTGAATTCTACTGCTTATATCACAGGAAATATCTGATCAATGATGCTAAGAGATAATAATGCTTAACCAAAGCCAGGTAACTACTATATCTGCTGGGAAAAAGAGTATATCATCTACTTGGTATCAAGCTCCAGATAAAAACCACATGTGCACAAATTGGTGACATTATTCGACTTTTAATATAAATGAGTCACATAATTCTTGAGCAATTTTATCTGTTGCCTACAATCTAATAATATGCTATATAAAGTGCTCATGAAATTCTTGTGTAATTTGCTAACTTTTAATTTTTAAACTATAATATAGATTATATAAAAAATAGAATATTTCCAATTCTTCTGCAACTGGCATTGAAAGATAAACTGAATTAATTGTTTTAAATATAGGTCAGGCTTCCTAGGTGGCGCAGTGGTTAAGAATCCGCCTGCCAGTGCAGAGGTCACGGGTTCGATCCCAGCTCCAGGAAGATCCCACATGCCGCGGAGCAACTAAGCCCGTGTGCCAAAAAAATAAATAAATAAATAAATAAATAAATAAATATAGGTCAAGCTAACTTCACATCCATAGAAGCCATAAACAACCCAGCGAGTTTAAAGGTGCCTCTTTACCAATAATGCTTTGGAAATAGGTCTAGCTATTTTAAAGAATAATCCCAACCAACAGAACTACCATATGATCCAGTAATCCCACTACTGGGTATATACCCAGAGAAAACCATAATCCAAAAAGAAACACATACCATAATGTTCACTGCAGCACTATTTACAACAGGCAGGACATGGAAGCAACCTAAATGCCCATCAACAGAGGAATGGATAAAGAAGATGTGGCACATATATACAATGGAATACTACTCAGCCACAAAAAGGAATGAAATTGACTTATTTGTAGTGAGGTGGATGGACCTAGAGTTTGTCATACAGAGCACAGTTAGCCAGAAAGAGAATAACAAATACTGCCTGCTAACTCATATATATGGAATCTAAAAACATGGTACTGATGATCCCAGTGACAGGGCAAGAATAAGGATGCAGATGCAGAGAATGGACTGGAGGACACAAGATTGGGGGGCGGGGAGGCGAAGGGGACGCTGGGACGAAGTTAGAGAGTAGCACAGACATATATACACTACCAACTGTAAAAATAGCTAGCTAGTGGGAAGTTGCTGTATAACAAAGGGAGATGAACTCGATGATGGGTGATGCCTTAGAGGGCCAGGACTGGGAGATGGGAGGGAGTCACGGGAGGGAGGGGTTATATGTATAAATACAGCTGATTCACTTTGGTGTACCTCAAAAGCTGGTACAAAAGTGTAAAGCAATTATATTCCAATAAAGAGCTTAAAAAAGAAGAAAAAAGAAAAGAATAATCCCAACCCAACTTTGCTAGGCCAGCCCTATGAGAGGGAAGGACAAAGGATATTCATTACCAAAAGCATGTTCTAATATGATGCCTATAGTAACAAGAACAAATGCTTTAAATTCACTAAAACAACTTCATAACAAAAAAGCAACGTAGTGACCTTCTAAGAAAGAGTAGCTACGCACCTACCTAAAAGGCAAACCTCAGCAATGTGGGGGTAGGGTAAAGGATGAAGCAGGGATGGGGTGCTTTCAGCAAAAGCTTAAGACAATCAAGACAGTACCAGACTCAACCAATAATTGCTAACCAAATAAAAGACTTAAGGCTTTATACACAGAAGGCAGAAAGGATTATTTTTCACAGACTTCTTATACCACATACATCACTATCAACATCATCTTCAAAAACAGGTTTTCAGGCGATAAGCTGTATTTAAACAGGGCTAAAGTATTCTTGGATTAGTCTTTTCTCTTTTACCAAAAAAGTCACTTGATTAACATTTGTAGTTTTATTTTTTAATTTTAACTAGAAAATAGACTAATAGCATATATACATCCTTCTGATTGGTTAAAATGCAATTGAACATATCAATCAGCTCCTATAAGTAGAGAGGACAATAATAGACCAAGAAAATACTCTGTCAAGAACATTCGAAATTGATTCATGAAATTCAGTGTCAACTCCAGATTTAAAATGACTAGTAGTGTTTCCTGTTGAAACCTTGGTTTGGGATTTCCCAAAATAGCCCGAACAACAAATTAATATAAAGTCATAAAAGAAGCCATAAAAAAGGGCAAAAATAAATTTTAATAAAACCTGAAAACTGTAGTAGAAGCACAACACAATTATTTCTTTCATGGATTTGATGCTACTATAAATCAAAGGATGTCTCTGAAACCTTAATCACACAGAAAAACAGCTTTAACAGTCTTTAAGGCTGATGCCATTCCTACCCCTTAACACCCATCCACAGTACAATTTAAATAAAACTAGTAAGTCCTACAGGCTATTGGTATTCATGGCCATTGAATGCCTTATTGCTAGGATAATATTAAGTAAAATATGGCAAAGTAACAATATTTCTAATTCCATTCAGCCTTTCTGCAAAGTTCACTTAATATAATTTGGGAATAAATATCCTAAATCATTATTTTACTATCTTCTTCTAAACCATTTAACTTGATTTGGTTATTATACACAGACGTTTTAGACTGCCTTTTCCTCCAACTAAACAAATCTGGAACTGTTTTACAGCTTCCCTTTGTGAACTATAAAGTTCTATTTCTATAAGGTACTGAGTAAAATGTATAGAGCAAATACTAAAAGATCTTCTTAGAATACTTTGGTGTATGTTGAAAGAAAAAGCTAAAGAAATGACAAAAGAAAATGAGGAAAGGAAAAAAGTGTTCATAATAGGATTAAACAAATTATTTTTTCATTATATTTTACATGATCATACTAAGACAATAAAATCTATTTTCTTTCCAATAAAGGAATTAAAAATATTTATCCTAATATTAATACAATATTGATTCCAGAAATGGATACAAGGGGCTAGAAACTCATACAAGCTACATAAAACCATAAAAATGCCTTTAAAAAAGACGCTTCCGTTTCCATGTGGCAGCAATTATAGCACTTCCATTCATTTAACATTTAGTAAGCACTCACAATGTAGCACATACAAAAGACTCTCAGTTTATATTCCAGTTCTAATTACTTGCAGGTGTGACAAGAATCCCTTGCTCCTCTCCAGATACAAGAAAGTAATAACTTTAGAAGCAACTTGCTTCATGCATAATTATCAAGTACAAAAAGGAAGGTGAAGCAGAGGGAAGCAGGCAACAAAAAGCAAGGCCTGACCAAAGTGTGATCCATGGGCAAGAGATGAGAACTACATAAAATCAGAAGGAGGATGACAAATATTCCTGGCAGAAACCCAGTCAACCTCAACCAAATAAAAGTTTAAATTAGACTACTTTCTTTCAATTTACACTTGCATATTAATAAGAGGCTGATTTCCCACCTCCAAGTGAATTCTGGCTTTAAGTGTGATATATAACCATACAATGGCCAATAATTCAAGGGGCGATCACTGCTAGATGGAAGCTGATGGCAACAGATAAATATTAATTTGGCTATAGAGTTAATGCAAGCCTCTTGAGCTGCATAAAGTGGAAATTATAGGCCTACTATATAAATTACAGTACATTGCTATATGTCAATTATACTAAAGATAAAAGGGGTAAAAAAAGGTTTAGACTCTTACTGCATCATGCCCTTGACTCAGTTTAGAAATACAAGCATGTACATTTGTTCCTTGTGTATAATGTTAAGTCTCAAACTAAAATGAACAAGCCATCTTCCTGCCATTTCTATGGATAATTTTACAAAAATTGTTTACGCTGTGATAATTAGGACAATTTCTGAAACTTCTACCATGATGCATGATAACTATAATACTAGTTCTTCCAAATATTCATTTCAAACAGACATAGAACAGATTTTTAAAATTATTTCTGTACTGACAAACTAGCTCATAGCAGACCTGTATTTGTGTGAAATTATATTTTCAAGTTTAGTATGACCACTGCAAAGCTTCCAAAACAACTACTAATTTCTAAAGGGATAAAGAAATAACAATACATAATAATTATAGTCCAAGGTCTTAAACAATACTACAAATACTAATTACATATGCTCCACGATTTCTTTGAGTAGCATTAGGTATTAATACTGTTTTGAACAGAAAAAGACACACAGACATAGAAAACTTATGGTTATCAAAAGGGATAGTGGGGGGGAGGGGAGAAACATTAGGAGTTTGGAATTAACATATACATACTACTATTTATAAAATAGATAAACAACAAAGACCTACTGTATAGCACAGGAAACTATATTCAATATCTTGTAATAACCTACGATGAAAAAGAACTTGAAAAAGAATAGATATACATATATATATATATATATAACTGAATCACTTTGTTGTACACCTGCAACTAACACAACATTGTAAATTAACTGTACTTCAATTTTAAAAAGGTTAAAAAAAAGAATAAGACACGGACCTAATATGAAAAACACTGTTTTTAACTTAGTTCAATTTGTTTCCTCTGATTTAATTGGACACAATGCAAAACCAATTTGACTGGTCAAGTATACAGCTAATGAGGTGGCATAACTAGAGCTTAGACCTGCAATAATGTAAATATAGGCATAGTTGCTCTTGCCCTATAGGAATTTGGAAACTCACTCCTGGTAAACTTAAGTACACATATATTTAAAGTAATACAGTTGTGGGGACTTCCCTGGTGGCGCAGTGGTTAAGAATCTGCCTGCCAATGAAGGGGACATGGGTTCAAGCCCCGTCCGGGAAGATCCCACATGCCATGGAGCAACTAAGCCCATGAGCCACAACTACTGAGCCTGCACTCTAGAGCCCACGTGCTGCAACTACTGAAGCCGGCATGCCTAGAGCCCAAGCTCTGCAGCAAGAGAAGCCACCACACTGAGAAGCCCGTGCACCACAACGAAGAGTAGCCCCCACTCGTTGCAACCAGAGAAAGCCCGCACACAGCAACAAAGACCCAACACAGCCAATAAATAAATAAATAAATAAAACACACACACACACACACACACACACACACACACAAAGTATTAAAGTTGTTAGTCTGGAGAATGTCATATGGGAATTAACTCCCAAATTCCATTCCCATTCTCCCTCCCCTCCATTTCATTAAATTACTAAATAACATTGCTGATTAACTGCACAAAAGATGGGAACATTTGAATAAATAATCCAATACAGTAGAGAGTCCAGATAAGGTCAGAGAAGTGGCACAATGTGATCTTTAAAGTAAGTTACTAAAATCATAATAGGAAAAGCTAAAGGCCGTACAAAAGTTGGAAACATTCCATGTTAACCATGTAAAGTGAATCATTAGTCAATATATTATTACCAAATTATGCACCTACCCAGAGGGCTGCTTACTGGTTTCCACATTGGTCTAGATCTGCACTGTCCATTAGCCATATGTGGTTAGTGAATGTCAAATTACTTAAAATTCCATAAAATTAAAAACTTAGACCTCAGATACAACAGCCACATGTGACTAGTGGCTATTGATTTGGATATCACAGAATAGACCATCTCCATTATTGCTGAAAGTTCTATTGGGTAGCACTATTCTATATAAAATACCAGTTAAAATGAGTGCCAAGATATAACCGGTACAATTCCAACTATACTGAATAAAATTTTAAATGTAGCATATATCTATTTACGATAAAAATTCTACAGAAAGTAGGAATAGAAAGGAACATCCTCAACCTGATAAAGAGCATTTCCAATCATACTTAATGGTGAAAGATTGCCTTCTTTTCCTCTAAGATCAGGAATGAGGCAAGAATGTCTAGTCTCACCACTTAAATTCACCATCGTACTTGAGGTACTAGCAGTTCAATGCCAAAAAAAAAAAAGCACTATAAGGCAGACAAGATTAGAAAGGATAAAGTGAATCTGTCTTTATCTGCAGACAACATGATCATCCATGTAGAGAACCCCAAAGAATCTCAAAAAAAGAAAAAAAAAGGCTATTAGATCTAGCTAGTGAATTAGTGAACTGTGGATTAGCAATGTCAATATACAAAAAAAAAAAAAAAAAAAAAAAAAAAAAAAAAACAGGCTTCCTAGGTGGCGCAGTAGTTAAGAATCTGCCTGCCAAGGCAGGGGACATGGGTTCGATTCCTGCTCCAGGAAGATCCCACATGCGGCGGAGCAACTAAGCCCGTGTGCCACAACTATTGAGCCTGTGCTTTAGAGCCCATGAGCCACAACTACTGAGTCCATGTGCTGCAACTACTGAAGCCCACGCGCCTAGATCCCGTGCTCTGCAACAAGAGAAGCCACGGCAATGAGGAGCCCGCGCACCACAACAAAGAGTAGCCCCCACTCACCGCAACTAAAGAAAGCCCGCACACAGCAAAAACAAACAAACAAAAAAAAACCAAAAAAAAACCCACAACTTTCTATTTACTATCAACGACAACTGGAAACTGAAATTTAAAAATATACAACTTAAAACAGCATCAGAAAGCCACAAAATCCTTAGGGAAAAATTTCAAAAAACACTGCTGTGAGAAATTTTAGAAGACCTAAATAAATGCAGAATTATACTATGTTCCTGGAATGGAAGGTTCAATATCGTTAAGATATTAATTTCCCCAAATTGATCTATATATTCAATGCAACCCCAAGCAAAATCTCAGTTGCTTTTTTTTAATAGAAATTGAGAAGTTAATTCTAAAATTACACATTGCTAGTAGGAATACAAAATAGGATAGCTACTTTCGAAATAATCTGGTAGTGTCTTAAAGTTAAACCTGCACTTACCATATGATCCAACAATCCACTACCTAGCTATTTACCCAGAGAAATGAAAACAGATATTTATGCAACAACCTGTACAAGAATATTTATAGGCCTTTATTTATAATAGCCAAAATCTAAAACAACCCAAATGTCTATCAATTGATGAATGAACAGAGTGTAGTACATCCATACAACAGAATACAACTTGGTGAACTGATATACATGAATCAAAAAAGAATTAGATCTAAGTGAAATCAAACAGACACAAAAGGCTACATACTATATAATTTCATTTAGATGACATTCTAAATAAGGCAAAAGTACCATGATAGATTAGTGGTTTCCAGGGATTGAGGAACAGGGGATTGACTGCAATGAGGCATGAAAGAAATTTAAGGGGTGATAAAAATGTTCCATATTTTTACTGTGCTGGTGGTGGCTATACAAACGTATACATTTGTCAAAATTCACTGAACTGCACACTTAAAAAGGCAGAACTTGGGGATTCCATGGCGGTCCAGTGGTTAGGATTCAGAGCTTTCACTGCTGGGCTGGGTTCGATCCCTGGTTGGGGAACTAGGATCCCACAAGTCAAACGGCACGGCCGGCAGAAAAGGGGGGGAGAACTTTTTTATGTGAATCATACATGTACTGTAATATACCTGACTTAAAAAATAAAAGTAATGTGGCTAAGCCTTTATCTTTTGAGTTCTATAAGTGTAGCTCTGTTATAAAAGGAAGTATTCATAACATCTGACCATGAAATGTTTTTTTTTTTTTTTTTGGCTGCCCCATGCAGCTTGTGGGATTTTAGTTCCCCACTCAGGGACTGAACCTGGGCCCTCGACAGTGACAGTGTGGAGTCCTAACCATTGGACCACCAGGGAATTCCCCATGAAATGGTTTAGACTAGAAGGCAAGCAGTGTAACGTAGGCCAGTCACATACTTCTCTGGGCTTTGGATTCTTCTGCTGTAAACAGGGATTTGCAACCCGGTTTCACAAATCTGTTCCCAGAAAACTTGCAAAATGTTTCAGGTATTCTGGGAAAAGGATTTCCACTGTCAAATTACTTAGATAATGCTCCCCTTAAGGTGATTCACAATGCATTTTAGCATATGAAAGGATCTGAACAGTCCTACATACATTCATTTTTTTCTATATATTTTTAAACTCAATGTTTCCCACATTTACTTGACCAAGGAACCTTTTTATCAAGAAATAGTGTTGCTAACTGACCCCATATGCCACAACTACTGAGCCTGTGCTCTAGAGCCCTCAAGCCACAACTACTGAGTCCATGTGCCACAACTACTGAAGCCCGTGTGCCCATGCTCCACAATTAGAGAAGCCACCACAATGGGAAGCCTGCCAACTGCAACAAAGAGTGGCCCCTGCTCGCCATAACTAGACAAAGCCCTTGTGCAGCAACAAAGACCCAAACAAACACACAAAAATAAATAAATAAATAAATAAATAAATAAATAAGAAATAGTGTTGCTAAAAGTTCTTTCTAATGTTAAGATTCTTTAATAAAACCTTTAAGACTTACCTTCATGATTAAGTTTTATTTACAGGGGGAAAGTATAAAACTGATTGATTTTAAAGTAGCTATGGAAAGCTGTACTGCACAATGAGAAAACTGTCTCAAATAAATTTTAAAAGATTTCCTATTCATCTTGTTTACTTTCCTAGTCAACTCTCCTGAGTTTTTATCAGGTTCTGAATTCTAAATATGTTGAACTTAAGTATCTTCACTAGTATATACCATATGACAATATATTATGATTGAGTTATCTCTATTCCAATAGCTCCTCCCCAAATAACATGGTAGATTTTAGAATATGAAAGCATCAGTGACAGGGACACTAAAATTTCTAAGCAACTTCCATTATGAATAACAAAGTGATTAAGTCAAAAAAGCATTTACTGTACAAAACCAACAGAAGTTTGAATGTATATGCTTAGTAGAAAGAATTTTTTAAAAGAAAAGGAAAGAGGGACATCCCTGGTGGTCCAGTGGTTAAGACTCTGTGCTCCCAATTCAGGGGGCCCAGTTCGATCCCTGGTCAGAGAACTAGATCCCACACGCTGCAACTAAAAAAAGATACCGCATGCCACAACTAAAGATCCTACAGGCCACAACTAAGACCTAGGACAGCCAAATAAATAAATTAATATTTAAAAAAAAGAGAGAGAAGGAAAGAAAGAATAAAGAAATATTGAAAACCTAATACTTTAAAGGGTGCTCTTCACATGTGACCACTGAAGGAAGTATAAAGCACATAAACAGTGTTGATAGTGTAGCTAAAACTATTATATCCTTTGAACATAAGTAAATGCATGAAAAATAAAAGCTATCTCAATTCAATTCAATAAATTAATTATGAATAAAGCTTAAGGAAAAAATGAACACCAAAAAATTCTGGATGGTAAACAAACTGCCCCTGAAAATGAAAAAAGAAGTTAAAATACACCATGTCCAATTAGACCCAACCCAGTAGTCTTTTTCCAGTAATACCCAGGCTATGGGAGAGTACTACTAGCAATATATATCAAAGAATCCAATTTATCTTAATAATGCTTATGAATCTTTATCAATGACTTCATCTAAATATATTTTTAAATTATTTAAAATAAGTAGTTTATTTAAATAATGTATTTAAAATTATTTAACCTCTTTGGGTAAATAAGTTCTATAAGCTAATTATATAAAATAGTATTTCTTAAAAAAGTAATCTTATTTTTCAATTTGAATTTAAGGCATATTCTCTAGGCACTCGGCACTATATAAAATAATGTAATTTTTCAGAAGAGGGAGAAAATAGGAAGAAAGTGGCAGTTACTCATCTAGCTGCTTGTTTCTATACATGCTTTACAAGAATTAACTTTAGTGTAAATGGTTTTGTTAGCTAGATCTCCTCAGGAACCACTACTAGTATTTCTTCATAATGGTCTGGGCAGAGATGACGCAGGAATAATATGAAAGAGACATGTGAATTTCAGTAAACTACAAGTGGGAAGGGTGATTTTTTTCTTTTAATAAAGATGAAATGTATTATATCATTATAAGCTTGGCAAGCAGCTATAAGCAGAATGTACTTTTGTTTCCTTCTGAAATCTATCTTTACATAGTTCCCAGTAAAATCTTTGAACTCAGCACAGAAATATGTAAATAGACATCCATATGGTAAAAAACACCTTAAGTATATAAAAAAGGAAATGCTTCTGCTAAGAAGAGAGACAGAGAGAGAGAGGAAGGAAAGACAGGAAAGGACAGGAGAGGAAGGGGGAGGGGAGGGGAGAGAAGGAGGAAAGAATGGGAGGGGAAAGAGAGGAGGGGAGGGGAAGGGAAAGAAAGAAAATGATTTTTGTTTTTTTTTTAAAAAAAAGGTCACCTTATACAAAACCATGATTATATTTGCTTTAAGTAAAAATGCTTTAAAAAATCTGGACCAACCATGAAACTCCTCAGAATGTAAGCAGTCTGTTTACACTTCAAATTTAATTCTGGTACCTATTTTTGGATTTATAATGAGTTCAGGAAGGAACAAATCAAGAATATGTTTATAACTCACATGGACATTACTCACCCATATTTGGAGCTTTCACATAATTTACAGGTAGTTCTGGAGGTCTGCCTCTATGTAGAGCTGCAAAAGCAGACCCATTCCATAGTGTACTCTTACAGTCTATACAAAAAGATTCAAAGTTAGTCAAGGCATAGAACAGTTTTCTTTAACCGTACCTCAGAGGCAAATGTCTGTTTTAAATTTCATTTGTTGAAATATGGTTTAAACTATTAAGACCGCAATAAAAAATAACATGCATATGTTTAAACATGTTATAATCTATATTATGACAGGTAAACACCAATGCCTTAATATTATCATCAGGATGTTTTATTTCCATGCTGATCTAGAACCAAAGTTTTTATTATACATATATTTGAATCTTATGTAAATATGTCATGGATTAATAAGGTTTTAAGTTTACGTTGGTCTCCTTCTTGATCTTTAGGCTTATACATGTCTGCTCATATAAAACTGTATAAGCAAGGAAATGAATACAGCACAAGTATGCCAGGTAAAATTCAGAAACATGTATGCTTTGTGTATGCTCATGTTATGGAGTGCCTGCCAGCTGTGCCATAACAGGTAACAACACTGCATATCAGATGATAAACTGAGTAAAAATATCTGTTTTTAGTCTTTAATGTTTATGTCAAAAAAGTCAATCAAATCCAAAATATTTCTAATAATTCAACCCTGAAACAAAAATATTCTACTACTCTTCTGAAAGGTTTCAAATTAACTGAAGAATTTCCTTAAATTATAAAATGAGATATTTAAAAACTGATATTTATGCAACTATTTATCTTTGTGAATTAGGATTCTTAAAAACATTATGCTAAAAAAACAAAACACAGAAATAATTTGGTTGCTATACCTGAAGTATTTAATTCACTAAGGCATCCTAAACGCCTAACTTCACATTTTTATGTTCGGAAAATTCTACCTATACAATTTACATATTGGGGTTCTGTGTAAAACTTTGGGGAAAATCTGTAAAAGACAGAGAAACAGTGGAGTAGAGAAACTGTTAATGAACACCAATGGATTGATATTTTCGTTTAAATATTTTTAATTATAAACATCATTACATATCATAATTTTCATTTACCTGTTATGAAATACCCAATGTGATTAGGATGATAACAAGACTCAAAGATTAAGAACATCAAAATGTAATGAAAGAATACTTTATGCATTTATACTGTACTAATCAGAGCAGTGATCTTTTGACATCTGTATTCCACAGGATTACAAAGAGATTTTATATTCTACCTCTAGAGTATTCACTGTTTTACAGAAAAGGGCTCCATTTAGGTCTCTAAAAATTTACTTGTACACTAGGAAAATAAAAACAAGACTGGCAAGATAAGAAAAACTAGAAGAAAATTAGTGTTTAGAAAAGCATGGGAGGGGCTTCCCTGGTGGCGCAGTGGTTAAGAATCTGCCTGCTAATGCAGGGGACACGAGTTGGAGCCCTGGTCTGAGAAGATCCCACATGCTACAGAGCAACTAAGCCCGTGTGCCACAACTACTGAGCCTGCGCTCTAGAGCCCAGAGCCACAACTACTGAGCCCATGCGTCGCAACTACTGAAGCCTGTGCACCTAGATCCCGTGCTCCACAACAAGAGAAGCCACCTCAATAAAAAGCCCGGGCATCGCAATGAAGAATAGCCCCTGCTCTCAGCAACTAGAGAAAAACCGCATGCAGCAACGAAGACCCAATGCAGCCAATAAATAAAAAATAAAATAAAACAAATTAATTTAAAAAAAAGAAAAGAAAAGCATGGGAACATTTAATTAACATAAAAATACACTGCTCTCTACTCCTTCCTCTAAAAACTGTAAAAATCTTACCTTTGGCATCCCGTAACAGAGATTGCCGACCAACACCTAGTAACGTCTGTACCCCAGGAACACTCTGAGGGATCTCCTTATCTAGTAAGGGACCAATCCGCTCACAAATTTTAAGGAGGTAGTCTGGAGGAATGTGTGCATTGGCTGCCACCTAAAAAGCATAAATAAAATACAGGAAAACAAATTTGGTTTAAAAAATTAATCTAGTTCATTACCAATCTGTTCCACCATGGAACAAACTACAATTTTATAAAATACACAAGGAAAGTAACATTTTAAATATTTAATACTTCAACCAAATTTAAGAAACAGCTACAGAGAGGATCAAGATGGTAGAGTAGGAGGATGTACGCTCACTCCCTCTTGCAAGAGCACCAGAATTACAACTAACTGCTGAACAGTCATCGACAGAAAGACACTGGAACTCACCAAAAAAGACACCCCACATCCAGAGACAAAGGAGAAGCCGCAATGAGACAGTAGGAGGGGCGCAATCACGTTAAAATCAAATCCCATAAATGCTGGGTGGGTGACTCACAAACTGGAAAACAGTTATACTGCAGAAGTCCACCTGCTAAAGTGAGGGTTCTGAGCCCCACATCAGGCTTCCTAACCTGGGAGTCCAGCAATGGGAGGAGGAAGCCACAGAGAATCAGACTCTGGAAGTCAGTGGGATTTGATTGCAGGACCTCCACAGGACTGGGGGAAACAGAGACTCCACTCTTGGAGGGCACACAAAAAAGTATGCTCACCAGGACCCAGGGGGAAGGAGCAGTGACCCCATAGAAGACTGAACCAGACCTACCTGCTGGTGTTGAAGGGTTGCCTGTAGAGGTGAGGGGCACCTGTGGCTCACCAAGGAGACAGGGGAACTGGTGGCGGGGGTTCTGGGAAGTGCTCACTGGCGTGAGCCCTCCCAAAGTCCACCATTAGCCCCACCAAAGAGCCTGTAAGCTCCAGTGCTGCATAGCCTCAGGCCAAACAACCCACAAGGTGGGAACACAGCCCCACCCATTGGCAGACAAGCAGATTAAAGTTTTACTGAGCTCCGCCCACCAAATCAGATTAAAGTCTTACTGAGCTCCACCCACCCAGGCCTTCCCACCATCAGTCCCTCCCATCAGGAAGCACGCACAAGCCTCCCAGATAGCTTCCTCCACAAGACGGCAGACAGCAGTATCAAGCAGTATCAGCAGTATTTTTCTTGTGGAACTGAGAACCACAGCCACAGAAAGATAGAGAAAATGAAAAAGCAGAGGACTTTGAACCAGATGAAGGGACAGGATAAAATCCCAGAAAAACAACTAAATGAAGAGGAGATAGGCACCCTTACAGAAAAAGAATTCAGAATAATGATGGTGAAGATGATACAGGACTTTGAAAAAAGACTGGATGCAAAGATCAAAAAGTTTACCAAAGACCTAGAAGAATTAAAGAGCAAACAAACAGAGATATGCAACACGATAACTGAAATGAAAAATACACTAGAAGGAACCAATAGCAGATTAACTGAGGCAGAAGGGTGAATAAGTGACCTGGAAGACAGAATGGTGATCATCACTGATGCAGTAAAGAATAAAGAAAAAAGAATGAAAAGAACTGAAGACAACCTAAGAGACCTCTGGGACAAGGTTAAACGCACCAACATTCGCATTATAGGGGTCCCAGAAGGAGACAAGAGAGAGAAAGGACCTGAGAAAATATTGGAAGAGATTAGAGTTGAACACTTCCCTAACATGGGAAAGGAAACAGCTACCCAAGTCCAGGAAGCACAGAGAGTCCCAGGCAGGATAAACCCAAGCAGAAACATGCCAAGACATATAGTAGTCAAATTGACAAAAATTAAAGACAGAGAAAAGTTATTAAAAGTAACAAGGGAGAAACACAAATAAAATACAAGGGAACTCCCATAAGGTGAACAGCTGATTTCTCAGAAGAAACTCTGCAAGCCAGAAGGGAGTGGCATGATATATTTCAAGTGATGAAAGGGAAGAACCTACAACCAAGAATACTCTACCCAGCAAGGATCTCATTCAGATTTGATGGAGAAATCAAAAGCTTTACAGACAAGCAACAGCTAAGAGAATTCAGCACCACCAAACCAGCCCTACAACAAATGCTAAAGGAACTTCTCTAAGTGGGAAATATAAGAGAAGAAAAAACCTACAAAAACAAAAACAAAACTGTTAAGAAAATGGTAATAAGAACATACATATGGATAATTACCTTGAATGTAAATGGACTAAATGCAGCAACCAAAAGACACAGACTGGCTGAATGGATACAAAAATAAGACCCATATATATGCTGTCTACAAGAGACCCACTTCAGACCTAGGGACACACACAGACTGAGTGAGGGGATGGAAATAGATATTCCATGCAAATGGAAATCAAAAGAAAGCTGGAGTAGCAATATTCATATCAGATAAAATAGACTTTACCCAAAAAAAAAATAAAATAAAATAAAATAGACTTTAAAATAAAAAAATGTTACAAGAGACAAAAAAGGACATTACATAAAGATCAAGGGATCCATCCAAGAAGAAGAGATAATTATAAATATATATGCATCCAATAGAGGAGCACCTCAATACATAAGGCAAACACTAACAGCTATGAAAGAGGAAATGCAAGGCAGAAATAGAGACACAGATGTAGAGAACAAACATGGACAGCAAGTGGGGAAAGCGGGGAGGGTTGGGGGGAATGAATTGGGAGATTGGGATACCAAATTGTACACTCTAAATATATGCTGTTTATTGTCTGTTAACTGTATCTCAATTAAAATTCTTAAAAAAAAAAGAAACAGCTACAAAAATTAAGCACCATTTAAACAAATGATAACATGTAAATGTCATAGGAGTTTAACTTACTTTTACATGCCTTGATTAAATCATTTGCTTAGCTGTTAATCTTATGCAATAAGCATTATAAAACAGCAAAATGAGCATGCCTAAAATCAAAGAAGTACAAAGATGATGGGTAAACTCTACTAGTACTTGATCAGCAGTGATGAACTGATCAAGAATCAGATAATCTAGATTCTATACAAATGATAAGAACACAAACAAAAGGTATTACTTGCACCAAATTCCCACTTAAGTCCCTTTACGATTAACAGGATACATTTGCTTAATTACAGCAGAACTCTTTCTCCTAAAAAAGTTAATTGGTTTTCAAAAGAGTATCAAATTAATGATTATTTGAAATACCATGTTCTAAATAACTAAGCTAGTACTCAAAATTCATCACAACATTAACTCATTTTTAAAACAATTTCTTTAGATGGTTAACAAATGTAGATAGGGATGAGACAATAAAACAACAAAACTGGTTTTCATTTTTATCTAAGCTAATGTTAAAGTTATTGATGTGTTTCATAAATACCTAATTATTAAAACAGTAAACAGAATAAACTAGAATAGTATAAAACCTTAGATAAAAAGAACTTCTACATTCTCAGCTTGACAAAAGGTCCTAAAATCTACTTAAAGTTACAATGCCAATTTTTATAAATGTTACATATATATATATATATATATAAATACCTACCATCACACAGGACACACATCAATATATTACCACCAAAAGAGCAATATAACACAAAAGAATAATTTTGTAAATCATCTCTAATGATCACCAGAAGAGATTATGTGTGTTCTTGATAAATATTGGTTCACTGAATCAATGAATGAATAAAAACCAAAGTCTATCTATAAGTGGTATCATATGAACTCACAGAGGAAAAATCATTCTCCTATCAGGGTGCCTTGTTTGTTTTCTTAGGAAACACAGGTCAAAGAACTACAATCTGACATATACTTAGGAATCTGGGAATAAGTGATTCTATTGTGATTTTTTAAAATTATTTCCTGCCAATTATCTTCTGTAAGTCCCTGCAAAAACCAATTTTAATCTACCAAAATCACTGGGGCCTGGGCAACTGTCCTGATGGTCAGGAAGAAGGGCAACTTATGAGACTTCCCTGGTGGTCCAGTGGTTAAGACTCCACACTTCCACTGCAGGGGGCACGGGTTCCATCTGTCAGGAAACTAAGATCCCACATGCCTCTTGGTGTGGCAAGAAAAAAAAAAGGGGAGAATGGCAACTAAATCTTATTATTTTACATTTGCACCTACAAGGTTTAGCTTTTGGATTGGGACAAAGGATCAAGCAAATTATTTTAGCTATTTCACACATCTCTTGTTTTCCAAGCAATTAACTACACAGAACTAAAATATACAGGTAATATTAAAGTCAAAGCAGCTGATGATTCAATCTAAAAACCTTTTCTTTTAGTTACCTAGAGACACTGATAGCCTAAAATCCTAGTTTGTAATTCATTCTCTCCACAATAGGGCATTCCTAAATAGGCCTACATGCAAATATAGTTAGTACTCCTAAAAACACATATCTCAAAGAAAAAAGCCTAAACATACTGCATATTAACATCTATAATAGTTTGTGCCTTTTTCCCCCCAATACTGTCACATATAAACTGGGCTTCTGATATCAGTCATTAATTTTTCACCAAGTAAAAGTTACAAGAAGGCTTTACACACAGTGGTAGTTGATGTCTTTAGTGGCATTTTCTTTTTTATCAGTTTTTTCCCTCATTTAATTACCATCTCAAGAGTTATTCACTTGTTACAAAAATCTATCTACCCTAGAACTTGCAATATATATAGTAACATATAAACCAGAAAATGGGAGTTCTCTGATATGAATTTTTAGAATTAACCGCTTATAGAAACCAGTCAGAATTATACCTTAAACTGAAATCTTAGGCTCCCTAGGTATTTCATTTTATAAAAACAATGATGTTTGATTTGCAGCTAATTATTTAAATTTTTATCAATTCCTCAGCAATCATTTAAAAACACAGAATCATTAATTAAGCAACTAAAACAAGGCTCATCTACTCTCAAATTCTCCCCCTTGAAAATCTGTATTATAAACTATTAAATAAAGTTCACGTTTGTTTTTCACCCTATACAATAGAAAATTGCTCAATTTCTAGGCAGTCCCATTCAAAAATCCATTCCTCTAAAATCAACAAAAGTTTGATTATAAAACAGTACTAGAGAAACATAGATTCTATCAACACAATGACAATAACAATACTCTTGAGTCTGAACGTGCCCTTCTCCTTTAAACAACATTTACAGGTTTCCAGACTATATCAGCACAGTTCTCGCAATAATAGTTTCTTCTAAATCAAGCTTCAAGACTTATAAGTGATAGTAAACACTTACTTCAATCCATTTGCTTTGATTAAAGCTGGAATTTTTTTTTTAATATTTATTTATTAGGACTTCCTAGGTGGCACAGTGGTTAAGAATTCGCCTGCCATTGCAGCAGACACGGGTTCGAGGCCTGCTCCAGGAAGATCCCACATACCATGGAACAGCTAAGCCTGTGCACCACAACTATTGAGCCTGCTGCACTCTAGAGCCTGTGAGCCACAACTATTGAGCCCATGTGCCACTGAAGCCCACGCACCTACAGCCCATGCTCTGCAACAAGAGAAGCCACCGGAATGAAGAGCCCGTCCACCACAATGAGGAGCCTGTATACCACAATGAAGAGTAGCCCCTACTCGCCACAACTAGAGGAAGCCCGTGTGCAGCAATGATGACCCAATGCAGCCCATAAATAAGGAAATAAATAAATTTATAAATATATATTTATTTATTTATTTATTTATTTGGCAGTGCTGGGTCTTAGTTGCGGCACACAGGATCTTTAGCCGCAGCATGTGGGATCTAGTTCCCTGACCAGGGATTGAATCCTGGCCCCTTGCATTGGGAGCACTGAGTCTTAGCCACTGGACCACCAGGGAAGTCCCCAAAGCTGGAATTTCTTAAAGGTGATCTTTTTTAGGCATAAGAATTTTCTCAGTAATTACATTTCTAAGTTTTTAAAAGAATTCTATATTAGAATTACATGTGAATACAATGTAATATATAATAAAATGTAATATTAAAAGTATGTTTTAAAATATTCCATGAAATTTGTGGCTTATTAAAAGCCACTCTTTTTTGATTAAAACTCAAAATATTCTAATTTCAGTTATTTAATCAAATTTCTCCTTCTGGAATATAATGGCCAACAACTAACACAACAGGCATTTTGAGATCTGAAGAAGAAAAGCATTCTCTAAAAACAAAGTTCGGGGTACTTCCCTGGTGGCGTAGTGGTTAAAAATTCGCCTGCCAATGCAGGCTACACAGGTACGATCACCAGTCCGGGAAGATTGCATCATGCCGTGGAGCAACTAATCCCATGTGCCATAACTACTGAGCCTCTGCTCTAGAGCCTGCGAGTCACAACTACTGAGTCCACGTGCCAGAACTACTGAGGCCCACATGCCTAGAGCCCATGCCCTGCAACAAGAGAAGCCACCACAATGAGAAGCCCATGCACCACAACGAAGAGTTGCTCACACACCACAACAAAGAATAGCCCTTGCTCACAGCTAGAAAAAGCCCACTTAGAGCAATGAAAACTCAACATAGCCAAAAATAATTAAAACTAATAATAATGAAATAAATAAAAATATATTTAAAATATAAAAAATGAAGTTGAAGAGTATAATACAAACTTTTGTATTATTCTGTAAAACAGCTCCAAGGAGTTAAATTATAGAACGTTTGAACTGGAAGGATCCTTATATATAATCAATTTAATTCCACATCTTACAGTAGGAAAAACAGATCCAAAGAAGTGAAGTCCAATAAATGATCAGGAATCTGGGTCTCTCTGCCCACTGTTATTTCTATTACTGTCTCATTAAGCCAGCTGAAAAATCATGAAGGTAATTAACACAAAGACTGCAAAAAATTAAAACTATAAATTTGATAAACTGAAAGAAATTAAACAAAGCCTAGATTATAAACCTTCTTAATAGGAACACTGGCTGACCTAAAGAGCAAATATAACAACTCAAATTACCACACTTCAGAATCATGATGACAACTGAAGAGACCAGAGAACTCACTGAGATGATACTACTCATCATAATTAGTAAAAAGGAATCCAGCTGGGCACTGACTAAAATACAAAAGGTACCTAATCTCAGCCGGCCAGGCCTGCACCAAAAGCTACATTTGAAATACTAATTTTCAGATGGCAATGATAGCATTTTTACTTTGGCTTTTTGAAATAACAGGATCAGACAAGTAACTAAAAAACAAACAAAAAAAAAACAGAACTGTGGGGCTTCCTACGTGGCACAGTGGTTAAGAATCCGCCTGCCAATGCAGAGGACAGGGGTTTGATCCCTGCTCCAGGAAGATCCCACATGCCATGGAGCAACTAAACCCATGCGCAAAAAAAAAAAACAAAAAACAGAACTGTGTGTTTTGCTTTCTAACTAAAATCACGACTACACAAGTGAAATGAAGAATGAAACTGAGACCATCTGCTGAAGAAGTAAAATGCAACATTTTATCTGAGATTTAAAATTTTGGGGGGGGGGTGGGGATGAAAAAGCACAAAGTTAGTCACATGACTTTTTGATATTTAGGGACAGAAAACAAAACAGATTTTGAAAAATACAGTAAAGCTTTAAATATATCAATATAAGTATAGTAGAGATAAGCATGGTGCTTTCAAGTCTAAGAGCCTGGATTTCTCAGGCTCTAAAATTTACTAGCTATTACTCCTTCTGGCAGTGTGATACAGTAGAAAAGACTTAGATGTGAATTTTTCCAGCATCCCCAGGATCCTACTTATGTGACCTACAAAGTTAATTCAGTCTCTCTGAGCCTGAGCTTCCTCATCTGTAAAACAGGAAGTAATAATAACCACTTCATATTATTTGTAAAACAAAAACAAAATTATTAACTCATGTATTCATTCATTCATTCATTCAGACATTTAAAGCATACGGATATAATGGAAAGATTAAACTGCTGTCCTAAGAGAATCCATAATCCCAGTGGGGGAAACAAACTAGTAGATAAAAACAAATTAAATCTGTAAGTGCCCAGAGGTTCAGTACAGAGAGCTAAGGAAGCAAAGTACAGTACCTAATTCAGCCTGGGGGTAGAGGTTCCTCTCCAATTTCACACCTGAATTCAAAGTGAAAGTTAACAAGACAGACAAAAGGAAAGGAAGGCATTCCAGACACAGAGAAAGGCACCCCACCCCCACCCAGTAAACACACTTTGCACAGTGACCAGTACATATATCCTCTCAATGTTTAAGATGCTCCTCCACAACATTAAGTTAAAAACAATAAAAATAAAAAACTTCATCCAGAGTATCATCTGATTTTGAAGAAAAAAAATGCACATACTTGTACAAAAATTAAGAATGAAAGAAAACATAGGAAAATTAAGTTTATTTTCTGCTTGATAGTTTTCAGTAAAACATAAATGTCTGCAATAATCCAATATTATCTAATTTAAAAATTGAATTTTAATGTTTGTTGAATTTAAAGGAGGAGAAATGAAAAACTGGACAGCAAAGGAATGAAAACAGGTCTTTCCACTGTAGTAATTAACAGGGTGGGCTTCAAAGTGTTAAGACTTCTTATCACTTTCTTTTGAAAATATTAACCATTGTTCATAGCATTTATTTTTCTTTTTATTAGTTTTAAGCTTTCCTCAGGAATGAGACAGGCAGAGCAATCCACCTAGGGATCAAGTATTCTCTGGGTTATACTGCCTCAAGAAAGCACTAAAAGTACTATAACCCTGAGGTCAGATGATATCAAGACAAGAGTAAGGGACCCACCCACAGTCTAGAAGTTTCTCAGTAGAGAAAGGTCCAATAAAAGGAACTCCATACTAGCTAACAGATTAGTAAACCTAAAAATATGTATCATAAAACACTTGTTAAAAAGTTAAGAAAATTGAACAAATAACAACTAAGAACCAGCTAATTATAAAGCACCATGGTAGATACTAAAAGGCATAAGAAAACATCTTCAACAAGGTAATTTAAAATACAAGAAATAAATCATCACTAATGTATAGAAAATAAGATATGGATAAGAGATCAATCAGAAAGGTTGAGGATCCCTACAACAAGACATCAGAAAAACATACCTCCCACTTCTTAAAAATGAATGAATACTATACCAGTACCAATACTGAATTACTTTTCTGCAATTCATAAAAATGCAAATAACACTAAATACCTTTTGACATAATGATCATTCCTTGTTTGAATTAACACAGATGCACTTCAAAAACACTCACTTAGGGCTCAATTCTGACACTTTTTAAATGCTCTTTTTTTAATGGTACTATTTTATATACCCCTTACCTTATTAAAAAATTAGGAAAATTGGGTAGTGATAATTAGCTACCTAAGAAAACATAAATCCTGGGGTCACAGTTCTTCAGATTTTAATGCTAGCCATTCAAACTCTCTGTCCTATATTTAAAATGTAGTAAAATGTAGTAACCAACTCATTTGCACTCATTTGCATTCTTTCATATTCATCTCATTTGATCCACACAACAACCTTGAAAAACACGTAGGGGGTTTTATTTTATAAATGAGGAAATTGAGTCTCTGAGAGGTTAAGAAACTTGCCCAGGGTGGCTCATCAGGTAATGACTATCTCCCAAACTAAATCTTATGGCCTTTTCTACTACCCACAAAATCCTATTTGAGAAATGTCAAACAAAGGCATCTCTAAAATATGACACAAACTAAGTTGACTTTAAATTACTATTTTGCTCCCTACAAAAAAATTATCAATCAATAACCAACCTCGGTAAAACTTTAACAAAAACACACAAACTAAACTAATATTCAAATGTCACAAAGGTGCTTTCAGGACATAATTTTGTAAGAAACATTTACCCAGTCCAAATTCTTACTCTTTAACAGCAGCTCTCTTCATTTCCTTAACACCACCTTATTTGCAGTGATATACCAGTTTTCCTAGGACTGATGATAAATCTCCAAAAGGATTTTAATTATTGAAAGTATGTTCCCAGAGCCCAAGTGTGGAAAAAAAAAGCCAAGT
The DNA here is from genome assembly GCF_030028045.1 of Hippopotamus amphibius kiboko. Taxonomy (NCBI): domain Eukaryota; kingdom Metazoa; phylum Chordata; class Mammalia; order Artiodactyla; family Hippopotamidae; genus Hippopotamus; species Hippopotamus amphibius. Next base: position 68,849,891 of record NC_080203.1, on the reverse strand, counting down.
ATCAATCCAGATGATGGCTAAAACAAACATGTTATAGAAAGCAAGAGCATACACGCAGCTCAAGCAAATCAGTAGCGACAAATACTGGTTTCCAGACATTGATTGCTGTCTGCCATGATACCTATCAGTTAGCATCATATCCACACAGGAGTCAAGCAGTACATGCTTTTTGGTTTCCCATGATTCATTCTGCTCCTCCTAACTATGGCTGTGTGTCCACATAACAGTTAATAAATCACACATACTTAAACTGCTTCCACACTTAGAGATGCAATAACCAAGCTACCAGCACTCAAAGATCATTCTATAATTCTAACTGATAATTTAAGCTATTACTAGTAACTAGAGAAAGAGAGTTGGGTAAGGTAAGAAAAAAATAGAGGTATGTCTGGAATTCAAATACAGTGTTTTAAAGCAGCTGGTGAGGATCAAATGAGATAATGTGAAAATATTTACTCAAATATGTTAAATGCAGATGTAAATTCTTATGACATATATCACCATAGATGTATTATTTTTAAAGATAGTAATGAACATATAATCTTGATAAGTTTTTTTAAATAGCATAAAACTGCTTCAAATCCTTTGTATATAAAATGAAGGTAATACAATCTATGTCACTCCAAATGTAAGCACTAATTGGTGCTTTCAATTTCTACAGATGAAAAATGCTGAATAAATGTAAAAATATATACCATGCCTAAAGATAATTACGTCTTTGGTTCAAGCTTATGATAGGAGTACCCATACAATGATTCAAAAATCTTAAAGCCCTGTCACTAGGTTCATCAGCAAGAATAAAGATGCAGATGCAGAGGACCGACTTGAGGACACGGGGTAGGGGACGAAGGGGAAGCTGGGATGAAGCGAGAGAGTAGCACTGACATATATACACTACCAAATGTAAAATAGATAACTAATGGGAAGCTGCTGCTTAACACAGGGAGATCAACTGGATGATGGGTGATGACTTAGAGGGCTGGGATAGGGAGGGTTGGAAGGTCTCACGGGAGGGAGGGGATATGGGGATATATGTATAAATACAGCTGATTCACTGTGTTGTACAGCAAAAACTGGCACAACAGTGTAAAGCAATTATATTCCAATAATGAGCTTAAAAAAAACTTAAAGCATGCCTTTAAAAAATGTTTCCAAGTCACCATTAAAATATATAAAATTTGTATAAACTGCTGATTTGTTTACACACACACACACACATACACACACGCACACTCCTCACTGCTGTTTGTCATCACCAATAAAGCTCCAAGGAGGAAGCAATAAAATAGTCAACAATTCAACAGGGTCAGCACAAATGAAAGGACATCTGTAATTATTTAAATTATCTACCTTAAGATGTAAGAAGCAAATCTAATTCTACTATGTTGTAAATAACAGTCAAGCAGAAATAAAGAAAAATACTCAGATCAAACTTCAAAAACAATCACCATGACTTCAAGTATCTCCCTGTATCATTACAAAACTCTGAAAATTAATTTAGAATTTTTTTGAATGTCATAATCAAAAACATTACAGTTCAACATAAACTGATAAACATTTCATGTGCAGACTCATTTTTTTAAAGGCACTTCAGATCTTGACATGTCAATACTTAGCTGCAACTAGCTTTAACAAAAAAGCACCTTCCCTTGTTTCCAAATTATAAGTAAAACACTAAATCTGATTTAAGAGAGAAAAAGTAGGGATTCGTAGACTACGTAATAGTAACAGTAGTAGTAGTGAAGTGTTGAAGAAATCCAACGTATTATCTTAATATTTTTCTGGATAAAGTTAAGCAGTATAGACAATTAAAGTGAAAATATACATATGGACAGAAAGGCATGATTTTTGTTTCAAATATGTGGTATACATCACTATGCAGTTTCAATTCAGTATTTTGATATCTTTGTTTATAGTCCTTCACCTCTTCATTATGCATTTGTATTCTTTCCTTTTTATATCCCAGTACAATTTTTAAGAACTTTTATTGAGATATAACTGACATACAATAAATTGCATATATTTAAGGTACACAATTTGATTTTTTTTCTTATTAGTAATGTATATATGGCAATCCCAATCTCCCAATTCATCCCACCACCCCACCACCCCCACCCCCGCTTTCCCCCCTTGCAGTGTATATGTTTGTTCTCTACATCTGTCTCTAATTCTGCCTTTCAAACCGGTTGATCTGTACATCCCAACACATCTTAAGTTTGAAGTGTTGCTATATAATTTAACATAAAAGATTATACTACTTATTAATACTTTGCCCTAAATTTCAATCCAAAACATGTAGCTAAATCAAAGATCACACTGTATAAATCCATTGTTCTAATAGCACTTTAAAAAATAACCTATACATGGGACTTCCCTGGCAGTCCAGCAGTTAAGACTCCACATTTCCACTTCAGGGTGAAGGGGTTGGATCCCTGATTAGAAACTAATATCCCGACTGTGACTAGTGCAGCCAAAAACAAAACAAAACAAACCTACTCCAAGAAAAAAATCCATCTCTCCTACAATGAAGCCACTCAAAATCTCAAGTCAGATTTGAAATAATTTTTATCAACAATACAACTGATGAATCTGGCAGTTAATCTAACACTGCACACTCAGTTCTCAGCCACTTTTCCTTCTGTTCAAATTCTCAGCCCTGCCTCATCTTCCCTTACAAAGAAATCTATGGGTAGAAAACAGACATATGACTAAAAATAAGATCATATTATCAAAATGTAATATCCCTAGAAAAAGTGGACCCTGGTGTGGAAAAGTAAAAAACTATATGCACAATATAAAAATTAAATTAAAAACAAGAAAGATAACACTAAACTACACTTAATATTCAAATAGAAGAAATTCTGTGCATATAAAAATTAAAAATGCACAAGGAATTATAAAAACAATAAATTAAAACAATAAAGGTGAAAATCAAGTATATGTAGGGATATACAAATGGATTAACAAAAATTAAAAAAATAACTTGTTAAAGTTTAAGCCTCACTAATAATGGGGAAAAGAACTAATTAAATCAACTGAGGACTCACCTATTAAAGCCACCAAAAGATTGTAAAATATTTAAAAAATTCATTCTAAGTATCTAGATGATTACATTATAAATTAGTACAATCTTCTGGAGAGCAATTTTATAATATATAACAAAAGCTATATGAGACCCTTTACCTAGTAACTCCACTTCAGAAACATAGCCCAGGAAAACAATTGAAAAAAAAAAGAAAAGGAAAAACGCAGAAAGACTACTTAACTTTGCAAAGATATTAGTGAAAAATTGGAAGTAACCCAAATGCTCAACTGGCAACTGAGTTCTAATCACAACAACTTAAATACAACTGAATCTTTCCTTGCCATCAAAATAACAATGACTATTCAAATATAGATAAGTATATGTAAAAGTGTTAAGTAAGAAAATATAAAGCATAAAGTGGACATTGATTACAATTACATGAAAATATGCCTTTACAATATAAGGAAAGGAAGTCTAGTAAACTGGTCTTTGTTTTGTTTTTTTGTTTTTCTCTCTGTGTGTGTATGAGTGTGTGTGTAGTTAGGAGGATGTATTTTTAATCATTTTGATTCTCATTCACTTTTTACCACTGTTATTTTGTAAAAAGCTTTTTACTTTTAAAATATGCTCCTTGCTTAAAATGGTCTGCTTAGAGACAAATGTAAACAAAAAAATTTTCAATACACCTCAGTATAAAACTCATCTTCAAAACCACATTAGTCATAAAATATTAAAACATATTGGTAGACACTTGCTTCTGCCCCTTTTTTTTGGTAGAACTCAGTCCAACAAAAAGTGTGACTACAAATTTAACTGGTAATGCATGCAGTTTTTCAGAAATAATTTTTATCCGAGAATTTTTTACCATTAATAGTACAGATGGTGGAGTTTATCACAATTATACCATTTTCTGTGCTTTGCAAAACTAAAAATAAATTAATCAGTAGATATGGTAGTAATAAGCATGGCCTCATTCTTATAATTTAATACAATGAAAAATATCAAATGAACACCAAAGAACTTAAATATTGCCTCGTTGAAAGCAAATTTTAAATCATTTTATTTATATTTAGAGTCTTATATACCCCTCCAACTTTCTTTAACTTTGATTTTCCTCCATTTGGATCTTATTGGAAGGAAAGATAACTGAATTTAGATTTTAGTAACATCACCCCTTTCTCCTTTCATTTCCTTCCAACTGACTGTGCCAGTGGCTAACACAAGGGAACATGCTCCCCAAAATAAAAAGGATCACCTTTTTGTGTGTCAATGACAAACAGAAGGTGCATTTACACTATGAATTATATTTGTAGGACAAAAAACAGTCAATCCCAATGCTTTTGATCCCTTTACCAAAGTATATTCTATTTTAAAATATGACCACTGTTGTTTCCTTGTAAATCCAAAATCGTGTTTCATCAATTCTCAAAAAGCTCATAGTCCATAGTTCTCATTTAGTGAAATTGTAACTGCACAAACACGATTTAATAATGACTTGATGAGCTATTTCCTACAATCTGAGATACACAACGATTATGCTTTTATTCGTAGTCGATTATCTAAACCCGGCAAAATTTGGAATTAGCTTGAGGCGCCCTATTATTTTTAATTGTGTCGTTTTTCCCTGGACCCGGGTCCATCAACTCCCCTCCTGAACCCCCTCTGCCTTGCCGCCCGCACCCACCCCCAGCAAAAAAAAAAAAAAAAACCCCTAAGCCTGGCCTCAGTTCCCGTATTTCAAGCCAGGACCAACCAGAAGCCAGTTTTCTTCCACTAATCCGGAACTCCGGGCTGTTACCAACGCTGCCATTGGCCAGCGTCAGTCCTCGGTACGTGCCCCAAGATAACCCCCCGGTTTCTCTCCCTTTTCCCCCTACAATGGGCCTTTCCCGATGTTTGTAACATATAAATAATCCACAATACAGCATCTCTGATAACCAACTCACATTCTTCAAAGTTTTCGGGTGGAAACAAACGAGGCCAGGGGGAGGGCAAGGTATCCTTTCTCGGTCTCGCCGGGAGGGGGGAAGGGACAGTTGCTTCGTCTCAGCACTGAGCTCTAGAGCCCCGTAGGTTAAAGGGTCTGGGGCGAGCTGGGGGAACGAGGTGGGGAGGGAGTGGAGAAAGAGTTGGGTTAAGTTGAAATGAAAACTTTACTCACCAGATCCTCGAAGCTTCTTCGGTGCTCTCTCCCCTCCCAGTCTAAGCGGCGCGGAATAAGCTGGGGGCCGGCGAAAAGAAAGGGGGGAGGGGGCAACGATAAAGGCCAAGCCTATGCTCCGCATCTACCCGACCCATCTTGGGTTCCAGTCCTCGACCCTTTGGCGTCTTTATATCTGTTGGCCTGATAGCTGTTGTCTCAGAACTAGACGAGTGTGCGGGGAAGGAGGCCGAGGAAGAGGAAATCCCGAAAAACCACCTCCCACAGGCATAAAGAGGGGTCGAGTTAAGACCCCAGCGATATCCGCCCCTTTTGAGGGAAGAAGCCGGTTCACCCCTGTGACAACAGCTATGAGAACCCAGATCCAAGCCTCCCTCCCGGCCCTTGCCCTCCGCCCCTTACTTGCCCTCTCCTTCCTCCAATCCTACCCCAACCCTCCCCACCTCTTTCCGAAGGGGCTACGTACCTGATGCTCCTCGAGCTCCTGCACTAGCACCTGAGCAAAAGGGAAACATGGATATGAGGCGCAGCTCGGGCCATCAACCCATTCCTCCCTCCCCAATTCGAACCCAGCCGCTGACGGTAGGGCTACTCAAGGCCGGCCGTTCCCTCACCCACAGTGGAATCGCATACCCCGCTGCCTCGATTTCCCCACTGGGAACATTCCCCAAGACTCCCAGATCTCCTTCTCCTTCCCCTTCTCACCTGAGCGGATTTGTTGCAGGGTCCGGACTGCAAGAATCTAGCGATCAGGTAATACAGCTCTGGGTGGGGGGGGGGGGGGAGGTTGAGAGGGAGGCAAAGAAGAAAAAATAGAAGCTTTTTCAAAAGAAACTGACAGCCGTCGCGCTAAGTCCCCATCCTCTTAGCCCCCGGACACAGCTACCCACCGGCTTCGATCTGGGTAGGTGCCGCCGCCATCCTTTTCCCGAGGGGGTTTGGGGGCCTCGCTCCAGAGGGGCTGGCGGGGGCGGGTGGGGATGCTGCCTCTATTGTGGTGAAGCCCCCATGCCCTAGAGTCCCGCCGCTTCCGCCGCACTCTTCGTCCCAGTTTCGGTCTGTCTCGGATTCATCGCATCACGTTTCGACCCATAGATATTCTAGCTCAAGAGCTGAGGAGGCGGAGGAGGAAGGAGAGGGAGAGAGCGAGAAGAGGAGGGAGGAGCCGAAGTGGCGGAGGGGTGGGCGGGGGAAAAGGGGGTGGAGAGAGAGGAGGGTAAAATCTGTAAGGGGGACCTGCAGCGGTCATTGTTCACCGCCAGAGGCACTAACGCAACCGTGAGTCCTCAGCTCTCCAATACGGCCGAAGGTTGCCTAGCTACGGCTCCCGGAAGGGAGGGGAGGTGCTAACTGATGGCCGACGCTCTGGCAGCCACCGTAGAACTCGGTGGTGACGTTCCCTTCCGCGAGCTCCGGAGGCCGTTACCCTTCCTGTGGAGGACTTTTCCCCCTGGCGTGGTCGTAAGGAACATGTGAGGAGCTGACTTGACTCAGCTGCTTTCTTCGGTTTCGTCCCGGCACCGACGAGGCCTTTTTTTTTTTTTTCTTGTCTCTCTTTCACTTAAAGGAGGCTAGCCGCCAAAGGATCTTGTGACCGAGAAAGAAAATGAGCCCATACTTCGCTGTCACTTGTTTCTCTTTAAAATGATTTTTGTACCAGATGGAAATGCTGTGTACTTAGCAGTCCAGAGGGCAGAGCTCAAATTGTTATAAAGAGCTGCTCTATTGTTATAGAGAAAGAGCAGCTCTCAAAACGTCCCCTGATTCTGATAAATTTTCAGGAAGAACTTGCTGTCAGACGTGAAGCATTTTATTTTTTCCCCTTCTGAATGTTTAACACATGCTATATCTGTCCCATTCCTATAGGATAATTTTCAGTTGTGTTTTCAAATATTGTCAAAATACTTTTACGTTAACCATGGATTTTTACGTATTGCATAGCTGTATGCAGGTTTGGAGCAAAGTTTATTATTTACTATATAACCCCTAATTCTTAGTACAATACCGAGTTTCAGTATTTGAAATCTTAAGTGATCAAAGGATTTGTAGAGTAATTGGCACACATTGTAAACAGTGTCTTTCCCTACTTTCCGTTAGGTTATGTATTTCCACCTCAAGCCCTGACCAAAAATTGATAAATAGAAGCTGAACCTAATGAGACCAAAAAGATTGTTTAAAGGACACAGCCAACAGAGGCTCATTCAATGGCAGGAAATACGGTGTGGTACGTTGCAGTCAGAACTTGCTGACACTCCAACTTCTGGAACTTTCTAAAAGCCTACCGTCTGGAATCAACCCTCTAGAGTACCTGGAAAGTATGTTCACAGGGAATTGTCTCACTAGAAGTACTTTACTACAAAACCACCACAGGCAAGGTGCCATGGGAGGCTGTTGGGTGCTACCAAAAGCATGAACCACAGAAGTCAGGCACTAGAGAAAGCTTCAGAAGCTGCAGGAGCAGCCTGCTTAGTAAGCGCACTAGAAGCAGGACAGAAAACCCTTACTTCCTATGCTATATTTCCAGTTCGCTCTACTGAGAAAGCTTCAGTTCTTACTGACCAAAGGAAAAATGTTTAAATATCCCAGATACATTTCATAGAGCTGTTAATAAGGGAGAATTTGGAGATGATGAGCAACAAATCAGTAAACTGGCACAAATTCCCTACTGGTTTCTTGACTATAATGACTAGGTTGATAAAAGGAAAGTTATTAAAATGTGTGTGTTAACATAAAAAGTGTGCATTTGATGTTTGGGATAAGCCTAATGCTTTGAATTATTTTGTTGCAATTAAAATCACCAGTCTTAACCCTGTGGCCAATGGCGTAACTGGGAGGAGAAGGAAATTTTTATAAGCTAAAGCAAATATGGATTTACATAGAAAAAAATCAGGAATGTTTACTTGATAGGTATTTTAGTTTCCTAGGGCTGCCATAACAAATTACCACAAACTGGGTGGCTTAAAATAACAGAAATTTATTTTGTCACAGTTCTGGAGGCCAGAAGTCTGAAATCAAACTGTTGCCAGGCTATAATTCCTTCCAAATCTCTAGTGGAGAACCCTTCTTCCAGCTTTTGATGGCTCCTGGCATTCCTGGAAATTATGGTAGCCCAACTCAAATCTCTACCTCTAGCTTCACATGGCCTTCTTCTTTGTGTGTCCCTGTGTTAAATCTACCTCTCCTTTTTCTTACAAGGACAACAGTCATTGGATTTTGGCCCCATCCCATCCCCAATCTCATCTTGAGAACCTTAACTTAGTTACGTATGCAAAGACTCTATTTTCAAATAAGATCATATTCACAGGTACTGGGGGTTAAGGCTTGGACATACCTTTTGGAAGATCCATAACTAAACCCACTAAATCATTTATTTTATTCAACTCTTTAAAAAAATCACATTTTAAGGGGAGATCAAAGTTGAAAATTTAACAGTTCTCAGGGACCTCCCTGGTGGTCCAATGGTTAAGAATCTGCCTTCTAATGCAGAGGATGTGTGTTCAATCCTTGGTTGGGAAACTAAGATCCCACATGCTGCTGGGCAACTAAGCCAGCGAGCCCTAGAGCCCACGCACCACAACTAGCAAGCCCACGTGCCGCAACTAAGACCCAATGCAGCCAAATAAATATTTTTAAAAAATTTAACAGTTCTCCCCAGGATGGCCAAAAAAGAAAGAAAAAAAAAAAAAAAAGGAAATTCTGAGATGGAGGGACAGAAGAGGAAAATAGGAAGATTAAGAAACTTCCCTGGCCGTCCAGTGATTAGGACTCCTCGCTTTCACTGCCATGTGCCCAGGTTCAATCTGTGGCAAGGGAACTAAGATCCCTGCAAGCCTCTCAACAAGGCCCAAAAAAAAGGTTAAAAAAAATTACTATACCAAACTGCAAAAATAAATAATTGCTCTCTTTTCCTGTCTCTGTTTCTTAAAATAACAAAATTATATAATGTAACAATTAAAATAATGTATTTTCAGATTAAAAATATATCACATACATTATAATATGTTAATGTATTTTAACACATTGCGTAGGTGTAATATGCATAACAAAAATAGGAAAAAAAAGAAGGAAGAGGGAATAGAACTACAGTATATAGGAGTAACATTTGTATATCTCAAAAGAACTAATTTAGTATAAAAGCAAACTACATTCTGTTGAGAGCTATATGCTAGGTATTCAGCCCTAGATGAACCAGTAAGAAAATAAATTTAAAAATAGTGAAAAAATAATTTTAAAAATTAAAAAGTTCAAAAAACAAAAAAATTTTAAAGTTCTACTAAGAAATATTTACTTAATGCAAAAGAAAGGGGGAAAAAAAGGAAGAATAAGACAAAAAAGACATGACACATAGAAAAAAAATAAAATGGCAGACATAAATCCAACTACATCAATAATAACATTATATGTGAGTGGATAGGTTTTACTTCTGGCATGACAGCATGAAGAGCTTTGTAGAGCAGCTCCCCAGTGAGACTAGTAAAAATTATAAAATATAAACAATCATTTAAAGTTTCTGGAAATGGTCCTAATGGCATAAAACAATTTTTTTAAGAAAACACATGTTGAAGAAATCTACTAAAACTTTAAGAACAGTGAAAGTCTATGGTATTTAAACCAAGACCCACTCCCTTCCTCCCCCTACTGAAGCTTGTCAAGATAGAAATTCCACTGCAGAGTAAAACAGCCAAGAACAGAGGGCTTCCTCTACCCCACCTTCTTCTCGGTTGAAGGGCTATATTCTTATGTGGGACAGGACATAAGTGTTTCTCATACTTCTCCCAACTACCTGTTGCTGAGGCTAACTTCTGAATAGCCAAGAGGTAGGGGCTCCCTTCTTTCACCCAGTCCGCAATCATGGGACTAGATCTTGGACATGATGGGTGGCATTGAGATTACTGAGGCCTCAATCACCTTTGCACCAGGTTGATGCACAGAAGATACATGTTGAGAGAGGCAGGGTAAAGAGACCTAGGCCTGCTGCTCCCCTCCTACACTGAGCATGCATCTCCAAAAGCAGAGATGTCAGAGAGAAGTGTGCCATTGTTGTGGCCCTCAGTACCAGAGCTGTAGCTCAGAAATTTTGCCCTAGGGGAGAAACAGGGTTTAGAAGAGAGAGCTCTGAATCTTTCCTCATAAGAACTGACTTTATTTTGCAACAGAATGTGGAGAAATTCAAAACTAAGAGTACTCTAAAAAAACAGTGAATGCTGTGGTAAAAGAGAATTGGAAGGAAATTGGTAGTTTCGTTGGAATTATAGGCTAAACCATAGGCTGATTAGTTTGCTGAAGTGAAACATAGGAAAAAGACAACTGTAAAAAGCCCTCTTGGGAATTCCCTTGTTGTCCAGTGGTTAAGACTCTGCAGTTTCACTGCCAAGGGCCCAGTTTCGATCCCTGGTCAAGGAACTAAGATCCCACAATCTGCACAGCATGGCCAAAAAAAAAAAAAAAAAAACGAAAAGAAAAAAGCCCTGCTGAAATCAGAGCAAATCTCAAACACTAGCTTAGGGAAATATCTCTTCAAAGGAGCCCAAATTTGACTGGATCAGACTGTGAAGCAATAATATCCAAGGGTATTGTTGAAAACAATAGAGCAAACAGCAAGCAATTAATGAAGTTTAAGAGCTGCAAGTGGTCAGGGAAAGACACAAAGAGAGCCCTGCCAAAATTAGTGTCATACCAGGGTGATTGTGTGCATACTTAAGGCTGCACCCTCTGAGGAGCAACATCAAGGCCTTCACACAGGGAAGTAAAAAAGCACATAACAATAACAAGACCTGGAGGTGGAGGAGAAACCAGTACCCAGGGTTGCTACAATACGTGATCAAAAATGTTCAGTTTCAAAAAAAACTGTATGAGACATGCAAAAAAATAGGGAAGTATGAACCATACACCAGAAAAAAAGGGGGCAACAAAAACTGCCTGTGAAAAGTGATCAGATTGTGTTAGATTTAATAGGCAAAGCCTTCAGAGTAACCATCATAAATATGTTTAAAAAACTAAAGGAAACCATGATTAAAGAAGTAAAGGAGGGGGAGAGTCAAGGAAGGGAGGGAATACGAGGATATGTGTATAAAAACAGAAGATTGAACCTGGTGTACCCCCAAAAAAATAAAAAAATAAAAAATAAAAAGAAGTAAAGGAAGGCATGGCATCAATGTCACGCCAAATAGAGAATATAAATAGAGATAAATTATATTTTAAAAAAGAACAAAAGGGAAATTTTGGAGTTCAAAAGAACAATAACTAAAATGTAAAACTCACTAGAGGGAACAAGAGTAGATTTGAACTGACAGAATAAAAAATTAACAAAGTAAAAATAAACAAGTAGGCTACACCAAACTAACAAGCTTCTACACAGCAAGGGAAACCATCTACAAAATGAAAAGACAACCTACTAAATATGGGAAAATATTTGCAAGTCGTATATCTGATAAGGGGTTAATATATAAAGTATATAAAGAACTCATACAATTCAATAACAAAAAATAAACAAATGAAACAAAGAATTAAATAAATAAAACAAACAAAAAATTTTGACTTAAAAATGGGCAGAGAGGGAATTCTCTGGTGGTCCAGTGGTTAGGACTCAGTGCTTTAATTGCCGGGGCCTGGGTTCAATCCCTGGTCAGGGAACTAAGAGTCCAGAAACCATGGGGCACAACCAAAAAAAAGGGGGGGGCAGAGAATCTGAGTAGACTTTTTCCTAAAGAAGATATAGAAGACATACAGATGGCTAATAGGTACATGAAAAGATGCTCAACATTACTAATCATCAGGTAAATGCAACTCAAAACCGCAGTGAGATATCACTTCACACCTGTTAGAATGGCTATTATAAAAAAGATAAGAAATAACAAGTGTTGGCTAGGATGTGGAGAAAAGGGAACCCTTTTGCACCATTGGTGGGAATGTAAATTGGTACAGACACTTTGGAAAACAGTACAGTTTCCTAAAAAAAAAACTAAAAATAGAGCTACCATATGATCCAGCAATTCCACTTCTGGGTATTTATCTGAAGAAAATGAAAACACTAATTCAAAAAGTTATATGCACCCTCATGTTCACCACAGAATTTTATACAATAGCTAACGCATGGAAATAACCTACATGTTCACAGACAGATGAATGGATAAAGAAAATAGAATATTATTCAGTCATAAAAAAGAATGAAATCTTGCCATTTGTGACCACATGGATGAACTTTGAGGGCAGAGAAAGACAAATGTGGAATCTAAGAAAACAAACAAACAAATGAGTTCATAGATACGGAGAACAGATTGGTGGGATTGCCAGAGGCAGGGGGTGGGGAAGTGTGTGAAATGAGCAAAGGAAGCAAAAGGTACAAATTTCCGGTTATAGAATAAATGTCATGGGAATGTAATGTACATGGTGACAATAGTTATAATACTGTATTGTATATTTATTTCTTATTAATTAATTAATTAATTTACTTATTGGCTATGTTGGGTCTTAGTTGCTGCACATGGGCTTTCTCTAGTTTTGGCGAGAGAGGGCTACTCTTCATTGTGGTGAGTGGGCTCCTCATTGTGGTGGCTTCTCTAGTTGCAGAGCACAGGTTCTAGGCACATGGGCTTCAGTAGTTGTGGCACATGGGCTCAATAGTTGTGGCCCATGGGCTTAGTTGCTCCATGGCATGTGGTATCTTCCTGGGGCAGGGATCGAACCCATGTCCCCTGAACTGGCAGGCAGGTTCTTAACCACTGCACCACCTAGGAAGTCCTGTATTGTGTATTTAAAAGTTGCTAAGAGAGTACATCTTAAAAGTTCTCATGGGGAATTCCCTGGTGGTCCAGTGGTTAGGACTCTGCACTTCCACCGCAGGGGGAATGGGCTCAATCCCTGGTTGGGGAGCTAAGATCCCACATGCTGTGCAGCCAAAAAGAAGAGTTCTCATTGCAAGAAAAGAAATTTTGTAACTATGTATGGTGATAGATGTTAAGTAGACATTGTGGTGATCATTTCACAATATATAAATATATCGAATCTTTACATTGTACCTCTGAAACTAATATAATGTTTGATGTCAATTATATCTCAATTAAAAAATTAACAAATGATGAAAAATTGATAGAGTTTATAAACTCTAAAGAATAGAGGAGAAAAGAATGAAGAAAAATGAAGAAAGCCTTAGAGACACATGGGTCAATATTAAGAATACTAAGATATGTGGCTTGGGAGTATTAGAAGGAAAGAAGAGTCTGAAAAAAGAGTAGAAAAAAATTATAAGAAATGATGGCTGAAATCTTTCCAAATTTATTGAAAAACACTAAACATGCAGGAAGTTTAGTGAACTGCAAGTAGGAAAAATGCAAAGAGATCCACAGATTGTCACATTATAATAAAAATTCTGAAAGACAAAAACAAAAAGTCTTGCAAGCCACAAAAGAAAAATGATTCCTACCTTACAAAGGATGATTAAAAACTGATTTCTCATCAGAAACAATGGAGGACAGAAGGCAGTGGGACAACATATTTAATGTGCTCAAAGAGAAAAAGAAATCAAAGGTGAATACTAATTCAAGAGAGCTCTCATTTAAAATAAAGGTGAAATAAAGACATTGCCAGATAAACAAAAAGTGAGAGAATTTGTTGCTAGCAGCCCATATTACAAGAACTATCAAGAGAAGTTATTCGAGCTGAAAGCAACTGAATCTAGACAAAAACTCAAATTATTCAAATCCACATGAAAAAAAAGTGCAATGGTAAAGATAACTATGTAATCATAAGACAGTAAAAATATATATTTCTCCTACATTCTTAAATTATATTTAATTGTATAAAATAAAATAATGTGTGGATAATCTATTGTTTGACATATCATATATAGAAATGTAATATATTTGCCAATAACAACAAAAAGAAGGTGAGTGAGAATAAAGCTGTATCAGGTTAAGAACATGATATCATATGGTAATTTAAATCTATAGGAACAAATGCAGAGTGCAAGAAATGACAATCAGGTTAATATAATAAAAGCTATAAATATATACTAGCTCTTCTTTCTTCTCTTAGCTTCTTTAAAAGGTATTAAATTATATAAAGTAATGATAACAATATATTGCTTGAATTAAAAAATTTATAAATGTAATACATTTAATACCACAGAAGGGGGGAAATGGAGTAGAATCATATAGAAGTAATATTTCTATATCTCAGCAGAATTAAGTTAGTATAAATCTTAAGATGGTTCTGATGAGTTATGATGTACATAGTAAGCTCCAGAACAACCACTATGGAAATAACTCCCCAAAATATAGTGAAAATATTATTAAAGAAACTTAAATGCTGCATAAGAAAACATTCACTTTAATGCAAAAGAAAGCAGTAAGGAAGGAGTAGAGGAACAAAAAGTAAAATGATACAACTGTTGGTGGGAACATAAATCAATGCAGTCAGCATGGAATACAGTATGATTCCTCAAAAAATTAAAAATAGAACTACCATATGATCCAGCTATCCCACTTCTGGGTATATATCTGAAGGAAATGAAATCACTGTCTTGTACAGATATCTGCACTCTCATGTTCATAGCATTATCCTCAATAACCAAGATATGGAAACATCCTAAGTGTCAATTGACAGATGAATTGATAGGGAATTCCCTGGTGGTCCAGTGGTTAGGACTCTGCACTTCCACTGCAGGTGACCTGGGTTTGATCCCTGGTAGGGGAACTAAGATCTTGCATGTCGTTCAGTGTGGCCAAAAAAAAAAAAACCCAAAAAAACAAAAAACAAACAAAAAACCAGATGAATGAAGAAAATTTATATATATATAAATTATATATATTTATTTATATATACAAATAAATACACAATATAACATTATTCATCCATAAAAAAGGAAATCCTGCCATTTGCAACAACATGGATGAAACTTGAGGGTGTTTGGCTAAGTGAAAGAAGTCAGACCAGACAGAGAAAGACAAATACTGTATGATCTCATTTATATGTGAATCTGAACAAGCCAAACATAAAAATATAGAGTGGAATGGTAGTTGCCAGGAGCAGGGGAGTGGGGGAAATAAGGGGTTGTTGTTTAAAGGGTACACACTTCTAGTTATAAGATAAAGAAGTTCTCCGAATCTAATTGTTGTGTTAAGTTATTTTTAAGTAGAGCCCCAGAGTGTCGGATGGTAACCCTCAGTTCAACAAAAGACCCAAAAGAATTAAAATAGAGAAGTTTTGGGGACTTCCCTGGTGTCCAGTGGTTAACACTCCACCCTCCCACCTCAGGGGGCACGAGTTCATCCCTGATCAGGCAACTAAGATCCTGCAAGCTGCATGACTTGCCCAAAAATAAATAAATTAATTAATTTAATTAAATAAAAACAAAAATAGTGAAGTTTATTTCTTCAGTTCCTGGATGAGGTACACAGCATGCCTCAAGGGGCCATGTGGGGAGGTCAAAGCAGGGTGCAGGTGAGAGAGGGCAGCAGGACCTAAGATCCATGCCTTTATCAGAATCTGAGGGTGGAGCACTATGGGATTCCCAGATTAAAGCCAGATCGATCAATTCAAACCAAAAAGAGCAGGTGTTTGGGACTTCCCTGGTGGCACAGTGTTTAAGAATCCACCTGCCAATGCAGGGGACATGAGCCCTGGTCCGAGAAGATCCCACATGCTGCAGAGCAACTAAGCCTATGTGCCGCAACTACTGAGCCTGTGTGCTGCAGCTACTGAAGCCTGTGTGCCTAGAGCCCATGCTCCACAACAAGAGAAGCCCGCACACTGCAACAAAGAGTAGCCCCCGCTTGCCTCAACTAGAGAAAGCCTGCGCACAGCAACAAAAACCTAATGCAGCCAAAATAAATAAATATTTTTTTTTTAAAAAAGAGCAAGTGTTTGGTAAGTTTTGTAAGGGTTTTATCTAAGGGGTGCACAAGGGGAAGGCTCTGGGAGGTGGTGGGGACTGTTTATCACAAGGGCCTTTGGGGCAGTCATATCAGGAACTTATATTTGCTTGTGACTCTGCAGGTTGTTTCTAGGGCAGGTGCTCCCAGGAGGAGCTAATATCAATTCAAGGGCCCTGCAGGCCACTTGGCCACGCAAAATGGATACCAAGGAAGCAATGTTGTAGAGTAGTTTAGCTAAACTCTCAACACTACTGTACAACATGATGATTATAGTTAACAATACTGTATTGTATACTTGAAAGTTGCTAAGAGAATAAATCTGAAATGTTCTTACCATAACAACAACAAAAATAGTAATTATGTGAAGGATGTGTTAACTAACCTTATATGATAATCAGTTCACAATATATATTTGTATCAAATCATCACACTGTATATCTTAAACTTACACAGTTATATGTCAATTATGTTATATGTCAATTATATCTCAATAAAGCTAGGAAAAAAGTAAAGTGATACATAAATCCAAATATATCAATAATGTCATTATATATGAATGGATTAAACAATCCAATGAAAAGGCAGTTTGTCATACTGGATTAAAAAACATTATCCAACTATATGCAGTCTATAGAGGAAACACTTTTGATGCAAAGATATAAATACATTAAAATGAAATAAATGAAAAAATATATACCATGCAAACAGCAATCACAATAAAGTTGTAATGCTATACTAATATCAGAAAAATTAAATTAAAAACAAAAAATGTTTCTAGAGATAATGAGGGATATTTTATAGTGATAGAAATTCCAATACATCAGGAAGAAATATATTCTAGGCCATAAAATTGACCTTAATAATTTTTAAAAGATAGAAATGCAGGCAGTCCTTAACTTAGGATGATACTATTTATGATTTTCAAATTTTCGATGGTGCAAAAGCAGTATGCATTCAGTAGAAACCATACTTTGAATTCTGAATTTTGATCTTTTCCTGGGCTAGAAATATATAATATGTTACTCTCTCATGTTGCTGGGCAGCAGCAGTGAGCTGCAGCTTCCAATCAGCCACACAGTCACTAGGGTAAACAGCTGATATATCATATAGTTCTGTACCCATACAAACATTCTGTTTTTCACTTCCAGTTCAGTATTCAAGAAATTACATGAGATATTCAACACTTTATTATAAAATAGGCTTTGTGTTAAATAATTTTGTCCAAGTGTAGGCAAGTGTTCTGAGCATGTTTAAGGTAGGCTAGGCTAAACTATGATGTTCAGTAGGTTAGATGTATTAAATGTACTTTTGACTTACAATATTTCCAAATCATGATGGGTTTATCAGGATGTAACTCCACCATAAGTCAAAGAAGATCTGTAATACAGATTATGTTCTCTGACCACAATGGAATGAAATTAGAAGTCAATAACAAAGAAAATTGGGAAACTTACAAATATGTGGAAATTAAACAGTACACTCCTAAATTACCAAAGAAGAAACCCAAAAGGGAAATTTTAAATTTATTTTACTTATTCATTTTTTGATGAAAGCATTGAAATTTTATTTGTCCAAAGGAGTATTTTTCTGATGATTGCTACATTTAAATAAATTGGATTCCTTTTAAAAAGAAATTGGAATGTGAGCTACATTTCTCTTCTATTATGAATCAATTTTTAAGGACAGTCCTGGTCCATGTTTCAAGAGGTATATACACGAAATGCCTAATATTCTGATCTTTTAAGTAAATTAGTCTTTGAGGAAATCAGTACCTAATGATAAGACAAGATGTTTATAGTATGACTTCAAAAAACATCAAAACCTTCAGTAGAAACTTCAGATTTTCTTGCATGTGGTTATAGTCTCAGTAAATGATTGCTATCTAGATTAACAAGAAGAAAGTATTAATTCTTTTCTTTGCCTTCAGTAGTACTCTTTGTACAGAATTTCTCAAAACTCTTTGTTCAAGATTCATTTTGTAGACGTCTAAGGGTATTGTAAGCTAGAGAAATATACCTTAAATCATTGACTGCTTTTAGAATTATGTTACTCTGGTTCACAGTGTCCTCTCTGTGAAATAATTTTCAAACAAAAATAGTGTTACCCCCATTGCTCACTAGACTTGGTTCTGAATTGCTTTTGAAATATCTCCAAACCTGGTTTCACCTTCAAAAGATAATGTATCACCTGATATTGAGACTGTCCAAAACTACCTAACATAAGCTTGAAAAGCATTATAAAAACATTTAGAATGTGTCCTACTGACAGTTTCACCAGAATAGGTGCATAGCCATAGTCCTGTTGCTTCTTCAATTTCATTAAAAATTATTTTAGATTAATGCAATGAAGCAAAAACTTATGAAATGTATCTAAAGCAGTGCTCAGAGGGAAATTTAAAGTTGTAAATGCTTATATTAAAAAAGAAGAAAGATCCAAAATCAATAACATAACCTTCCACCATAATACCAATACACTGGGGGAAAAAAACAAATGAAATGCAAAACACACAAAAGGAAAGATATAATGAAAATTAAATAAAAAATTAATGAAATAGAGAATGGAAAAATGGTAGAGAAAAATCAATGAAAGCAAAAATTGATAATGTGAAAAACCAACAAAATTGAGGAAACTAGATAGGCTGACCAAGAAAAAAATGAGAGAGGACTCACATTACGAAAATCAAGAATGAAAGATGAGACATTATTGTCAAGCTCACAGAAACAAAAACTAATCAAAAAACTTCCAACAAATAAAGCCCAGATCCAGTCAACTTTACTCTTGAATTCTAGCAAACATTTAAAAAATTAATGGCAATACTTCACAAATTCCTTCAAAAAATAGAAGAGGAAATAATGCTTTGTAAATCATTCTATGAAGTATTACCCTGATATCAAAAGCAAACAAATACATCACAAGAAAACTATAGACAATATCTCCTATGAATATTATGATATGTGTGTGATATTGTGATACGATATGTGTCAACTTGACTAGTCATGAGTGTCCATATTCAACACTACTGGGTGTATCTTTGAGGGTGTTTCTGGATGAGATTAACATATGAATTGGTGGACTCAATAAAGTAGATTGCCTTTCCCAATGTGGGTAGGCATCATCCAATCCATTCAGGGCTTTAAAAGAACAAAAGACAGGGAAAGGACAAAATAGCCCCTTTTTTCCCCATTTCACTCCTTGAGCTGGGACATCTCATCTCTTCTTATATCAACTTCTCCTGCCCTCTGACTAGGATTGACACAATTGGCTCCCCTGGTTCTCAGGGCTTCAGACTTAGAGTGAATTACACCACTGTCTCCAAGCTGGAGACAACTGGGACTTCTCAAGACTTCATAATCATGGGAACCAATTCCTAGAGAAACAGAATTTTATGGATGTGTTTTCTGAAGCGGTTCTGGTTTTGGGGAATTTAGTCTCTAATCTGATTAGATTCAAAGATGCTAATGAACAAGGAGCTAGGTAACTCTGTATATGATATTTTCCACTATTTTTAAAAAACTAATAAATATAATGATATTGGTTGATCGCACCTTATGTCGCTAATGGTGAAAAAAAAAAAGGATGAGATCAGGGATTCAAATTCACAAATTTAAGAGGCACAAAAATGACCTAAGAACTTCTATGTGTGCCACACTTATCTCTTGTAGCTGCAGAGCTGAAATTGCTATAAATCAAATGTAGAACCTCATCCTCTGACTGGCTGAATTACAATGCAAGTTGAACTCCCAGCCTGGCAGGGTGTCTACTGTTAAAGTGAGGGCATGGATTGTAAAAGAATGAGATCCCATAAATTAGGATGGGAACATGCAGGAAGATCCTGATGAAGCTGAGGACATTGGGCCCCAAACTTCTGATTAAGTTTATTTACCAGTCGAAGAGACCTCCCCACCACCAGTGGAAAGTGTCCTCCTCAATCCCAGCAGAACTGGCCCCCATCAGAAGCAGCTTTTCACCTCCAGCAGCAGCAGCAGCAGCATGGTATCAGCTTTTCCTCCAACAGCAATATCAGGCTTTCCACCTCCACCTAAGGGGATTAACCATGCATTGCCCAAGGAAACTGTAAAGACCTTCCCTAAGGCAGTTACCATGTAAGACAACAGTGATTCTCCTCAGGGCCCACTCCCACCCCCACTCTTTGCTTCTAGACCTATAACTAGACTCAAGTCCCTGCAAGCTCCTGAAGATGAGGTACAATGTGTAACCCATGCAGAGGTATATGTATTCCAAGAGAACTACAGTACCTGAGTTTTCTAATTTATACAAATGGAAGCTCTGAGACCATATGTGGGAATGGATATGAAGGGTCTGGATAATAGTGGAAGGAACATAATGAATCAGGCCAAATTTAATCAGGGCTCACTAAACAGAAATTATATGTTTAATGTTGCAGCCCAGGGAGTTAGAAAGTACTAACAGTTTGTTTGGTTTGTTGTTTGGTAGAACTAAAAGGTAGCCATTATGAGTTAATTAAAATGCTGGACATGCCTTGGTTTAACAGTGGAGGACCTACAAAGGCTTAGGGCTTAGGGAGATTGAAATGGTGGAGTGGATTTGTTACTTAAGACCAACCCACCCAAATTGAGAGGGTCCAAAATGCATCAGCGCTGGGAGGCATAGATTTGTGAAGAGAGCCACAGCATCCTTGAAGAGTTCTGTGATCACTCTTCTTTGCAGGCCAGACCTCACAGTGGGAACTACAGTTACTGAATTGGGAAACCTAAATGCAGTGGGAATAATTGGATCCCCAGGTGACAGAGGCCAAGTGGCTGCACTCAGCCATTAAAAGCAATGTGGGCATGATTGCTGTAATGGACCAGAGTTAAAGCTGCAATTACAAAAGGATGACTTGCTCAGACCTATAGCACTGGCTAATTGATCATGGTATTCTTAGATGTGAAAGAGATAGGAAGCCTAAGAAAATTTCTAAGTCAAGTAAACCAAAATCTAACCTAAATTATAGAAACAGAGAGTCACAGTCACTCAATCAATTCGCAGACGACCCAGTTTACAGACCCAGAAACCCTTGAATAAAGCGGGGGGGGGGGGCACATTCCTTCAAGGAAGGACCTGTTACACTACTGAAAATTATACTGTTAATCTTTCTCTCAGCCTTATCCAAAAGGACCTATGGCCTTTTACCAAAGTAACTGTATATTGGGGTAAAGGAAATAATAAGACCTTTTGGGGACAGCCTGACTCTGGCTCTGAACTGACATTGATTCCAGGAGACACAAAATGTCACTGTGGCCCTCTAGTCAGAGTAGGAGCTTATGGAGATCAGGTGATCAATAGAGTTTTAGCTCAGATCTATCTCACAGTGGGTCCCCAAACACATCCTGTGGTTATTTCTCCAGTTCCAGAATGCATAATATACTTAGCAGACGGTAGTATCCCCATATTGGTTCTCTGATCTGTGGAGTGAGGGTTATTATGATGTGAAAGACCACATGGAAGCCCTTAGAACTTCTTCTACCTAGAAAAATAGTATATCTAAAGTAATACCACATTCCTAGAAGGATTGAAGAGATTTGTACCACCATCAAGGAATTGAAAGAAATAGAGGTGATAATTCCACCACATCCCCACTCAACTCTCCTATTTGGCTTGTGCAGAAGTCAGATGGGTTTTGGAGAATGACAATGGATTATGATAAACTTAATCAGGTGGTGACTCCAATTGCAGGTGCTCTACCAAATGTAGTTTCATTGCTTGAGCAAATTAAAACATCCCTGGTATCTGATATGCAGCTACTGATCTGTCAAATGCCTTTTTCTACATCCTTGTACATAAAAATCCACCAGAAGCATTTTGCTTTAATCTGAGAAGGCCAACAACACACTTTCACTGTCCTACCTCAGAGGTATATAGAATCTCTGGTCCTATGTCATAATTTAGTTCTCAGTGACCTTGATCAACTTTCCCTTCCACAAGATATTACACTATTCCATTACATTGATGACATTATGTTGATTGAACCTAGCAAGCAAGAGGTAGCAACCACTCTAGACTTGTTGGTAAGACAGTTGTATGTCAGAGAATGGGCAATAAATCTGATTAAAATTTAGATGACTTCTACCTCAGTGAAATTTTTATGGGTCTTGTGATGTGGGGAATGTTGAGAATTCCTTTCTAAGGTGAAGGATAAGTTATTGCATCTGGCCCCTCCTACAACTAAGAAAGAGACACAACACCTAGTGGGCCTCTTTGTATTATGGAGGTAACATATTCTTATTTGGGTGTATTTCTCTGGCCTATTTACTGAGTGACCCAAAAAGCTGCTACTTTTGAGTGGGGCCAAGAACAAGAGGCTATGTAACAGGTCCTGGCTGCTGTGCAAACTACTCTGCCACTTGGACCATATGATCCTGAATATTCAATGGTTCTTTAAGCAGGTAGGGATACTCTTTAAAGCCTTTGGGAGGTCTGTCTAGGCGAATTGTAGTACAAACCTTTAGGATTTTGGAACAAGATCCTGCAATCATCTGCAGATAGCTACTTTCCTTTTGAGAAATAGTTCTTGGCCCACTACTGGGCCTTAGCAGAGACTAAATGCTTTACCATGGGCCACCAAGTTACCATGTGCTCTAAGCTGCCAATCATGAACTGGGTGTTGTCTGACACACCAAGCTATAAAGTTGAGCATGCTCAACAACACACCATTATCAAGTAGAAGTGGTATATACAGAACTGGGCTGAAGCAGGCTTTGGAGGCACATGTAAGTGACATGGAGAAGTGGCCCAAATGCCCCTCTACTCCTCTCTCTCTTTTTTTAATCCATTCCTCTTAAACTACAGTAAGTCCCTTACATACGAACCTTCGAGTTTCGAACTTTCAAAGATGCAAATGTGGTCCAATCACGTAAGTTAGCTCACATGTCTGGCCTACATTTGTCATGTGTGTGCATCCTCCACAAGTGGTTATGCTTTTGTGTTCTTTACAGTACTGTATAGAGTACAGTAGTACAGTATCTTTATTTCAAGCCCAGGAAAGAGCTACTAACCAGACATCACTGGATCATTTTTTCAAGAGGGAGGATAGAATTGAATCCAACAAGGAACCGGAACCTGTGCCATCAACGTCAGGCATGAATGAAATTGCAGCTTGCCCTGCATCTCCAATTGCTGATGATCCTTCAGCTCTACCATCTCCCACCTCGCCTCCCTCCTCCAGTCAGTAACGCTTCTTGCCTGGTCATTCAATAATATTTAAATTATGGGATATTAAGAAGAGTAAACATCATTCAAGGACTTTACTTCCTCTTCAGGGAAAGGGGTCAGTGTATTTTCAGTTATTTGCAGGATAGTTTTATCATTTTAGAAAGAATTATGACCTTGTTATTAACTTTATTTGATGGTTAAATATGATTTAAGATGCGTACGTGTGCCAAATTGACAAGGGGTGGACTTGTAATGGTTAATTTTATGTGTCAACTTGAGTGGGCCAAGGGGTGCCCAGATTAAAGGCTACTTCTGGGTGTGTTTGTGAGGGTTTTTCTGGATGAGATTAACATTTCAATCTGTGAATTTGGATTTGAATTATCTAATCCCTTGAGGGCCTAAATAGAACAAAATACAAAGAGGAATTTGTCTCTTTTTTCCAGTCTTACTGTTAAACCAGGACATCTCATCTCATCTCCTCCTGCCCTTGGACTGGAATTTATAGTGTTGACAAGACTGTGGAGAAATTGGAACCCTGATACACTGCTGGTGAGAACATAAAATGTTGCAGCTGTTTTGGAAAACTGATTGATAGTTCCTCAATAATCTAAACATAGAGTTATCCAACAATTCCACTCCTAGATATGTACTCCAAAGAACTGAAAATATATGTCTACTCAAAAAATTGTATTTGAATGTTTATATCAGCATTAATCATGATAGGCCCAAAGTGGAAACAACCCAAATGTTTATCATTTGATGAATGGATTAAAATAAATGTGGTATATCCATACAATGAAATATTATTCCACAGTTAAAAGGGAGAAAGTATTGATACACACTAAAACAGGGATAAAACTTGAAAACATTATGCTAAGTGAAGAATCCATTTACAAAACCCCACATGTGTGATTCCATTGATATATTCCCATCTATCGAAACAGAAAGCAGATTAGTGGTTACCTAGGACTAGGGGACTTGAGGGAAAATGGGGTGGGACTACTAATGGTGCAGGGTTTTGAAGGAATTATTAAATGTTCTAGAATTGATTGTGGTTAGGGACTTCCCTGATGGTCCAGTGGCTAAGACTCCACACTCCCAATGCAGGGGCCCGGGTTTGATACCTGGTCAGGGAACTAGATCCCACATGCCACAACTAAGAGTTTGCATGCCACAACTAAAAAAGATCCTGCAAGCGGGAAAAAAGATCCCATGTGCCGCAACTAAGATCCAGTGCAGCCAAATAGAGTAAATAAATATTTTAAAAATAAAATAAAATTGATTGTGGTTATGGTTGCATAACTCTGTAAACATACTAAAAACCACTGACTTCTATACTTTAAATGGATGAAATGTATGGTATTGAATTATATCTCAATAAAAATAAAAAATAAATAGATGAATATTTATATAAGGAATATATTTATTGCAGTATGTTGGGGGGCAAGTAGCTAGTAAAAGAAATAGGCTATGACAAAGCCTTTGAAAGGGAAAGATATTTTTACTAGCTTTAACATTTAAAATAATGACTAACTTGGGAACTAATAATGTCCCCTTTACAAGAATGGCAAAATTAAATTTAAAGAGGTATTAATATCACCCTGTTATTCCCTGTTCTCTAGAGCCCATTTTCTGGTAATTCATTTCTAGTTTGCTCCAATCGTACAAACATATTTGACCAGATCATTCATAATTATAGACTATATAATGCAAAGACTTTATAATCCTTGCAACTCTCCCCCTTAATGCACCCAAAGAAAAACACTTTTGTTTTGCAACATCTTTATTAATTGGCCCTGCTTAAAAAAGATTATATTTCTGTCTTTCATTGCTGTAATGATTTATGAGTGTGCCAAGTTGAAGTTATTTTCTTTCTTTCTTTTTCTTTCTTTCTTTCATTCCCTTTCTTTCTTTCTTTCTTTCTTTCTTTCTTTCTTTCTTTCTTTCTTTCTTTCTTGTCTTTCTTTTGTTGTCTACACTGTGTCTCCTTTGCTGCACACAGGCTTATCTGTAGTTGTGGAGAACGAGGGCTACTCTTCATTGCAGTGCTGGGGCTTCTTATTATGATGGCTTCTTTTCTTGCGGAACACAGGCTCTAAGTGCAGGGGCTTCAAAAGTTGCAGCGTGTGGGCTCAGTAATTGTGGCTCATGGGCTCTAGAGTACAGGCTCAGTAGTTGTGGCACATGGGCTTCGTTGCTCTGCGGCATGTGGAATCTTCCCAGACCAGGGCTGGAACCCGTGTCCCCTGCATTGGCAGGCAGATTCTTAACCACTGCACCACCAGGGATGCCTGAAATTATTTTCAAAGATAACATTTTAACTACTTATTTTTAGTATTCTTCGTTTCTCCAGACTCACTGCATTTTGTTGCCCTCTAGCATTTTACTACTTACAGCTCTACTTATGAATCTTTATGTTAAATGAAGCAGAATCCCTTAAAATCAATCAACTGCTTCATGGACACTAGCATTACTTACCATCATATCTAAAATAATAAAAAATTGAGGACACTCAAATGCTATATGGGCACAGGGTAGTGCCAGTGTAGGGAAATTACCCATAAGTAAGCTACATTCCTGAAATGACTGCTCCTACCCAAGATCTCCTGGGTATTTCTGGAGGCATAGGACAACATAGGGAGCAAGGTTGAAATCTTGGTGAAAGTCTTAAAGAAATCTGTATGCTTTGTAGTTTACTCATAAACTCATTCTCTTTCCTTTGCAATTCCAAGCCTTTAAGTTTTGAGGTTAAGAGATCCATTTTATTCATGATTACATTCCTATACTTATTCAAGGAGTAAGAGAAGCTCCAGTTCCACCAGAATCCCTCAGATAACTAGAACAATTAATAATAAATAGGAGGTGGACCTGTTTTCTCCTTGCCCTCTCTGGCAGAAACAAGCCATAGTGAGTTTTTTAAAAGCATTCTTCCAAATGATCACCTTCAGTGAGATACTTTGTGTTAATTTCACTCAGATATTATTCTTCCCCTATTTGACTCTGTTAGATTTACATTTTACTGAATTCCTTTTGTACATCATAAGACTGGTATACTAAAAGTCTGTGTTTACCTAACTCACCTTTACAAGGATAAAAATCAGTGTCAAAGTGGAACTCTGAAGTATGTTATCATGTTTACCTTCTCTAGACATTAACATTTTACAGAAGTGGATTAAAATAATGCTATTTGTGCCACTCATCTTCACCCATCCGCTAGAAGATAGTGGGGTCATAAAGATATATTCTGTTGTTTTTTTCATTTTCACATAGGCCTGCACTCTTCTTCATTCTCTCCTATGTGTCTTCCATTGCTATTTCAAAGGATAACAACATACAAACATTTTTTTTTTGTTTTCAATATATTGAAAAGCAACACAGTACAAATGCTGTAGTTAATATTAAAAAGGACCCAAATTTTTCAAGAAATAAATTTTTTTCCTTTAAGAACTTCTATTGAGATACAACTGACATACAATAAACTGCATATACTTAAAGTGTACAGTTTGATACTTTTTTCTTATTAGTAATGTATATATGACAATCCCAATCTAAGGAATAAATTTTTATAAACAATTTCTATAATGAAAGGGAAATAGTATCTTGATACATAAAAGTTTTGTTAAACAAGATTTAAAATTTTTTAAATCAAAGTGTTTTAGACTAAATTCTTTCAGATGTTTAAACAGAAACAAAAAGCAACCTGTACAATCTCCATAATAAAATGTGTCTTTGTCACTTGTCCTGGGCACTTTGAATACATTAAAATTTTAGAAGTTTCAGTGATAGAGGCAGCACTTAAAGGTTTCATGAACCTTTTTTTTCCAAAAAAGCATACTTTCAGTAAAACATTTTACCATTTTATCTGACTATGCATTTACAATTTTGTTCTTCCATAAAAAGGAGATTTACATTAACACTGTATTTTTACTGTAAAAAAATACATTTAGAGATATTTAACTTCCTGAGTGACTTCAGTCTTACATTGAACATGATTTAATGAGCAAATTCTAAAATTTTATAATGAAATAGCATGTGTAGATGTATACTTATATGCTCAATTATGGTAAAACTCAAGATCATGTCACAGAACTTACTCTTAAGTTCTCTAAGAAGTTAAATGATATGATTTATCCCCAAACTTGACCAAAAGGTTTTCTCAAATGTTAGCAAAATGAATCACTGTAGTTACATTTTCTCATTTATTAACAAAATACTGAGTCATTTCAAACTATCAACTTGAATGTTTTCCACTATATACACCAAAAGTCTGGGTCACTAACAAGAAACTTCTTTCAATACAAAAAGATAACAGATAATTAAAATACTTGCTTCATAATGCAACCAATCCATATAATACATCCCTTCCTCAATTGTCTAAAATGATGAGGAATTGTGGCACTTTCTTCTATATAAAACCCTTTCCTCTTCTTAAAACCCTGAGGTGAAAGGTTATTAATGTAATAAAACCAGAACCACAGTTCTTCTCATTTCTGTATTTGACTGCAAGTAGATTTTAAAAATTTTATAAAGAAATGTGGCCACTTGTAAAGCTACTCTATACAGTTTTTTTAAGAAAAATTCCCAGAAACAACTTAACAAAAAGGGCCTAGAATGACCCCATGAAAACATCCTTTTAACACTTGTTAGTGTCGAGATGAGCGCCATTTCCCATCTTTACCACTGTCTCCCCTGCTATCATAGTCATGGCTCCAGCCATCGTGATTCCTGTCTTCATAGAAGAAATCATCTGTTTCCGCTGTAATGATGGTCAGACCCATGATCAGTGTAACGCTGTTCACAGCTATGAGGTCTATCCACTATGTAGGGATAAGAATTCTGTCTGACTTTTAGCTGTGATAATGGCGTATTTTGGTGCCACTGGGAGCTTGAAGACTGGTTAAAAGTATGATTATGTGATTGAGCTGATGGGGAAAATCCTGACTGATCCTGATGTGGGGAACTAAATTTCCCTCCATATGACATCTATCTCAAAGCACTGTTCATCACTGCTTGTCTCTGAAAATTTTCTGAGGAAGAAAAAGAGCTTTGAATTATCTATGCTGATGGAGTCATGTTATCCACTGCCCTTTCATATCTGCTAGGAAATGTGGAAGTAAGGCTTGAATTTCCAACATGATGCTGGGGATAGGACAAACTGACCTCCTGTGGCTACTTCCTGATCTAAACTGAATTTTGATGGGCCTTCCAAAAAGTTTGATTCCGTTAAGCACATTCATGACATAAGAACAGATACTTCATGTTTGAAATTCACAAATGCAAACTGCTTTGGTTTACCATCCTTACCTTTTGGAATTTTCACTTTTATTACTGGCCCAGCCTGGTAGGACAGCTCGAAAAGGAGCTCCTCGGTCACTTTCATCTCAAGGTTGCCCACAAAGAGAGTGCGATCCGCTTCGGCTGCCACTGCCTCCATCTCAGCTTTGCCCCCTCCTGAAAAAGGCCAAAGGGTCACTGCTGACGTGCATACACACATTTTAAAACCTGTTTTGGGGCATTTTTTTTGACAGAAACACTATATCCTGAAATGTCAGCCCTTTGAAGAGATTGGAATTTTTACTGAATTCTATAGACTTCTCTAAGTACCAGGCATCTAGTGGCTTTTCAGCTATTACTAAAATTATTAGGTCCTAGAAATGTTTAATAACTACCTGTTGCTATTTCTTAAGAGTAGCAGTCAAGTGAGGATTGCTGAGGTAAGAAACAGACACAGAAAGCCTAAGTAGCCTAGTGCCTCTGTGAATTGGAGGTTTTGGGTATCTTCTTAATTGTAAGGAGGAAAACAAAAACTAAAAAAGGGCCAAAAGAAGGAAAAGTGCAAACCAGAATGGGGAATGACAAAGGAAGCCCCCGGAAGATGCCTCCTTCATTTGAATGTTTCTCAGTTGCTATTTTATCCTTTAAAATTACTCCCTTATTCCAAAGTCAATCATATTTATCTGTGCCTCATCTCCTCTTTTTATTATGCATCTTCTTAAGGCATTGGACAATGTTGACTACATTCCTTTTAACTCCTCAGAATATCTGGACAGTGTGATGTAGGAAGTCAGAGCAATTAATAAACCATTCTTTACACTTTCCTGGGAATTATATGGAAGTATTATAAGTAAGGGTATAACACTTAAAAATTGCTCAACTAGGACATTGCTTTTTGTATTTTAGTATCAAGTATCTTAATCCTGTAAAATCATATTGCAAGACTTGAGTAAAGTAGCCATGACAGTGTTTCATAATCCAAATCATGAGGACTTCCTAGGTGGCACAGTCGTTAAGAATCCACCTGCCAATGCAGGGGACTTGGTTCAATATCCAGAAAGATATCACATGCCAGGGAGCAACTAAGCCCATGAGCCACAACTATTGAGCCTGCGCTCTAGAGCCCATTAACCACAACTGTTGAGCCCATGTGCTGCAACTACTGAAGCCCATGTGCCTAGAACCTGTGCTCTGCAACAAGAGAAGCCACTGCAATGAGGAGCCCATGCACCACAATGAAGAGAAGCCCCTGCTCTTGTACCAGAACTTGCTCAAAGGACAACTTATTATTGTTATCTCCTAAATAATTGCTTGTGTAAAAAAGTTACTAATACCCTTTATAGATAATTCAGTCTGGATTGACTGTAGGGAGAACACTAAATCTCTAATTTAAAAACACAAGATTTTATCAGTTTGTATCATTATCTATGTTTGCTTCTTGGTTCTGGTTTCTCAATACATCTATGAAGATATTTGCCTAGGATTTCTGAAGAGTTAGAGTTGTTACTGAGTCCAAGCTCACTCTGCTTGCCACACAACAGGCTAGTGAATTGGATAAAAGGTGTTGAGGTGAGGAATACAGCTGTATTCAGAAAGCTGGCAGACCAAGAAGATGGCAGACTAGTGTCTCAAAAAACCTATCTTATCAGGGTCTGGATGCCAGTTTCTTTTATAGAATCAGAGAAGCAGAGGCAGTGAGGAAGTAAAGCAAAAAGGCAGAATAGAGAGGGTGAGGCTGTGAGGAAGTAAAGTGAAGGGGCCATCAGTCTTGCAAAACATCTCCTGAAATGACCAGCCTCGGTGAGGGGATGTGTTAATTTCTTCTTTTCCGCAACCATTCACAGGTGGGCAGGGTTGATTGTCTGCCTGTGAGCTGAACAGAGGCACTTTAACATTCAGGCAGAGGGGCAGGGTTCCCTGAGGCAGGCCATCATATATAATTATAATAACAAAAACAATGAAAAGCAAAGGTTAAAGTCAAAGAAACAGATCCTACAAGAAGTTCGATTTAGCTCTTCCCTGTTACAATTCTCCACTGTCAATGTCCACTCCGCAATCTTGTGGGAAAAGGGGCAACAATGTTCTAACTGCTCCACCAAATGGATCTTTCTGGGAGTCTCCGCCATCAGTGTTGGTGTTCCAAATGTTGACATTTATCTTTTGTTCTACTTTGGAATTGTCTACTTTCTGCATGTAGATTTAAAAATATTCACAACCTAAAAGTTGAGAGTTATCAGGAATTTTTGAGGACTTCAAACCCAGGAGGCTGCATCTCAAGTTAAGGAATTTAGCTTTTTTCTACCTATGGGAAGATGCAAGAGTCTGGGCTCATGGAAATCATTTTTTTTTCATATGTACCACAGCTGTCTGGGGCCTGTATCCTGTATTTTCACATCCTGAGTTTCCACAGGGCTCACCATAGAAGTGGCTGCAGTCTGATGGCTGCTAGATGGCAGGTATTCTTCTCTTTCCTGAGTTTTCTCAGGGTTCAGCAGCTCACATTGGAGGGCTGCAGCTGCAGATGGCTGATCCTCTCCTCTTGCTCAGGAATTTTACCAGTATTTGGGAGACATTTCATGATCAAATTTTGTCCCATGGTGCTGGGAGGCTCATCCTAGGTCAGGTGAAAATTCTTGATATGCCACTCCAGGTGCTAATTTTCAGATTAAGCCCTATTGATAATTAAAGATTCTCTGGATCCACTGTCTAATTATGATCCAGGAGACATTTTCCCTTGTTGCTTCTTCCCATACCTAGAATCACATCATTACAATTATTTTATATTATAAATGTGATACATTTCCTTAAGATGTTTAGCCATAGAAGTTTTGTTGGAGGCCTGGTTACACATTGGGTACTGTAAGAGACAACAGTCTTATAAAATAAACAGGATATAAGTAATGCAGTTGGTAACATTGACAAAGATATAGTGCAGCAGGGAGACACAAAGTACAAACAATTTGGAAGCAAAGAACAAATTAGAACAATGATTAGCATAATATCAAATCCATAGGAGAGCCAGGTGGAGACACCAAATTCTGGCAGAATCAAGTACAGAGAAAAAGATAAATGTTTTGTCTTTCTTTACAAAGGCATACTTTATCAACTTGTAGGTTGTAGCATAAGAGAAAAATGTTTTTCCAAAAAAAAAAAAAAAAAGAAAAAACAAGGATTAAAGCCAGTATATTTCCCAAAGTCATAAAGTTATAAATCATATCTACCAGTTCATTCGGTCCCATGTAATTAATTCCCATTGAGCTGGATGAAGTAATCAGGTTTTCCCATTAGTTTTGTTATTTGTTATCCAGTCCAGTGATATTATCTAAAAGCTATCAAAAACTTATATTTGTTAAAAAGTTCCTTTTTATCAGTCTTAAAAGCATCAGGACAAAGCTAAAAATAGCATAGTAAAAGATTTGAGTACAATGTAATTAGCAGGAAACTTGGATATAACATTTTAGAATAACTAGTATTATGATTGATAACATATCCAGACATATCAGATGTTTGGGATTCCATATAAATTTTGGCCTATATTTAAATGACATTTATCCTTACACTATAACCTAAGATTCATCTCCAATCACTTGACAATGCTTTTGAAGTAATTTAACTTACCAAGTAAGCTTGACATTTCTCTCTAAGATGTCTCAGAGATGTTCTTTTGAAGTACCCCAGAGTCAGCTGGAGGCTAAAAAACTTTAGTCAGATTTTGATATTTGGGAAGTTTGTTAAAAATATCAAAAAGTTTAAAAAACACACCAGGATCATAGGTCACTGTGAAACAATACTTATTCATTTAACCAAAGTAACAAAAGGACTGAAAGAAAATAAATATGTATCACCTAAGGGCACAGAAACTCATACAATCTGTTATCAAAAAAGAGCACTTCTAACAGATCAAATTTCAGTCTGGTATTAGCTTACTTAACAAAATCCATCTACTTAGTTAACTTCAATCTAAATTTAGTTAATCCTGACCATGTACAAAACTTTCTCAGTAAAATGTAATTCCATTTCTCATACCTTCTTAACTGGAAACACACATTCTACCATATTGAAGTGTTTTCTTATTTTCAGTAGCTTTATTTACATATTTAAATTAGAGTCCCCAACTCTTAAAAACATTAATTTCTAGTGAAAACCAAGAGATAAGTAATAGTTACTAAAATCTGAAGATGATTTTAGAACATCATTAGGATCATAAATCATCTAAGATGATCTTAGGTGATTTTTTTAGAACATAATTATTCTTGGACTTTCCTGGTGGTGCAGTGGTTAAGAATCCACCTGCCAATATAGGGGACATGGGTTTGATACCTGGTTCAGGAAGATCCCACATGCTGTGAAGCAACTAAGCCCATGCGCTACAACTATGGAGCCTGTGCTCTGGAGCCCACGAGCCACAGTTACTGTGCCCATGTGGTGCAACTACTGAAGCCCACATGCCTAGAGCCCGTGCTCCACAACAAGAGAAGCCAGTAAGAAGCCTGTGCACCACAACAAAGAATAGCCCCCACTCACCACAACCAGAGAAAGCCTGCATGCAGCAAAGAAGACCCAACACATCCAAAATAAATAAATAAAATAAATAAATTTTTAAAAAAGAACATAATTAAGATGCGTTTGATAGGTTACTCCTTTCTGCCTGTGGACACCGCCGAGTAAGCATCGTTGACGTCTCCCCCCTCCACTGCCGTCATGTCCAAGTCAGAGTCTCCCAAAGAGCCCGAACAGCTGCGGAAGCTCTTCATCGGAGGTTTGAGCTTTGAAACAACCGATGAGAGTCTGAGGAGCCATTTTGAGCAATGGGGAACGCTCACAGACTGTGTGGTAATGAGGGATCCAAACACGAAGCGCTCCAGAGGCTTCGGGTTTGTCACCTATGCCACTGTGGAGAAGGTGGATGCGGCCATGAATGCAAGGCCACACAAGGTGGATGGAAGAGTTGTGGAACCAAAGAGGGCCGTCTCAAGAGAAGATTTTCAAAGACCTGGTGCCCACTTAACTGTGAAAAAGATTCTTGTCGGTGGCATTAAAGAAGACACTGAGGAACATCACTTAAGAGATTATTTTGAACAGTATGGGAAAATTGAAGTGATTGAAATCATGACTGACTGAGGCAGTGGCAAAAGGAGAGGCTTTGCTTTCATAACCTTTGATGACCATGACTCCGTAGACAAGATTGTCATTCAGAAATACCACACTGTGAATGGCCACAACTGTGAAGTAAGGAAAGCCCTATCTAAGCAAGAGATGGCTAGTGCTTCATCGAGTCAGAGAGGTCGAAGTGGTTCTGGAAACTTTGGTGGTGGTCGTGGAGGTGGTTTTGGTGGGAATGACAACTTTGGTCATGGAGGAAACTTCAGTGGTCGAGGTGGCTTTGGTGGCAGCTGTGGTGGTGGTGGATATGGTGGCAGTGGGGATGGCTATAATGGATTTGGTAATGATGGAAGCAATTTTGGAGGTGGTGGAAGCTACAATGATTTTGGCAATTACAACAATCAATCTTCAAATTTTGGACCCATGAAAGGAGGGAACTTTGGAGGCAGAAGTTCTGGCCCCTATGGCGGTGGAGGCCAATACTTTGCCAAACCACGAAACCAAGGTGGCTATGGTGGTTCCAGCAGCAGCAGTAGCTATGGCAATGGCAGAGGTTTTAATTACTGCCAGGAAACAAAGCTTAGCAGGAGAGGAGAGCCAGAGAAGTGACAGGGAAGCTACAGGTTACAACAGATTTGTGAACTCAGCCAAGCACAGTGGTGGCAGGGCCTAGCTGCTACAAAGAAGACATGTTTTAGACAATACTCATGTGTATGGGCAAAAAAAACTCGAAGACTGTTTTTGTGACTAATTGTATAACAGGTTATTTTAGTTTCTGTTCTGTGGAAAGTGTAAAGCATTCCAACAAAGGGTTTTAATGTAGATTTTTTTTTTTGCACCCATGCTGTTGATTGCTAAATGTAATAGTCTGATCATGATGCTGAATAAATGTGTCTTTTTTAAAATGTGCTGTGTAAAGTTAGTCTACTCTGAAGCCATTTTGGTAAATTACCCCAACAGTGTGAAGTTAGAATTCCTTCAGGGTGATGCCAGGTTCCATTTGAAATTTATTTACAACCTGCTTTGGTGGAGAAGCTATTGTCTTCAGAAACCGTGGTGTAGTTGAACTGACAGTTACTGTGTTGTGATCTGGAGTTCACCTTTAAAAGGGTCACCCAAGCAAAGTCACAGAATTTTTTTGGTTATTAATATTATGATTGTTGGCACATCCTATGCAATATATCTAAATTGAATTATGGTACCAGATAAAGTTACAGATGGGAATGAAGCTTGTGTATCATCCATTATCATGTGTAATCAATAAATGATTTAATACCCTCTTGAAAAAAAAAAAGAACATAATTATTCTTACAGTTTACCTAAAAGCTCTTATCTCATTTACATTTACTTTAAAGTTTCATCATATCGTTATTTTTCTTGCTGACAAATTTACAACAAATATAACAAGATTTCATTTAACTTCTATTAAATCTAGGTGCAGTGAAAGTACTATACTTAATGCTGATAGCTCTAAAGACATGTCTATATTAACTAGATCAACAAACTTAAACATTAAAACTAAATATTTCCCAGTTCATGTGAACCTGAAATTCACTTAGCTTAATTTCTCTTGTATTTAGAATTATTTGTTTTGTAAGTGCTTACTTTTCTTTAAGCCAATTAAATGGAGCTCATTTACAGATTAATCTCAGCAATATTATACAAAGACACATACACACATACAAACAAACAGAAAAACTTCATAGTTCTCATTTCAAAATTTCAGCCATGAGTCAGGTACAGCAATGTAAAAACCCATCAGTTTACAAATGGTTGGATTAAGATTGGGTTTCTGGCAGATGGAACAAATCAAGCTCACTTGTCTAGATGGCTAAACCCTTTTTATTGATGTTTGTGGAAAACAAGTCAAGTTCTAAGTTACTGTACCCACTTTTTCAAAATTTACATTTTAAAAAGATAAGGGTTTCTGAGAAGACCAGATATGACATTTGCCTTTCAAAGATCAAGGCAAGTTTCTGCTAAGATGACTTTGTTTCCCCTTTGTTGGTCTCTGGGCAGACAAAGCCACTGCAATCATGTGGGCCTCTTGCATATTTCTCTGAGTGTGTTCAGCTTTTTTGGCCATAACCCTATTATTGAAAACTGAATAAGCCAATTGGAACAAATCATTCATTGGAGTCTGAGGAACACCAGTTTCTTTTGCACCTGATGTCTGGGGCAGACTGGGCCATAAAATGGCTAGACAAAAGGGCCTGTACCTTGGGGAAGGAGAGATCCATGTTCACTTGTGATCCATGGCCCTGTAGGATGAGGTCCCCTAGTTGGCCTTCTAGAAGTTGTAAGAATGAATGGTTTTGTCCTTCTCCAGAAACTCCCATGACTGGGATAGACTGAGATGTTTTCTGTGCCACCTTGGTGTTTACCACAGAATATGTGGCACCCGTATCTATTAGAAAGTTAATCAACTTGTTCCCCAATGTCAATGTTACCCAGGGTTCCTGTGGGGAAATCAGTATCAGACACCTCAAATCCAAGGGATTCCCCAGCCCCTTACAGGATATTGAGGCATGGGAAATTGTCCTGCTGTAGAAGTGGCTCCCAGTCCAAATTGGGCGCCCTGTCAGGTCTTAAATGGTGATACTACACCAGATCCCTGTGCTCTGGGGGGTTAACATAAAAACTTCTATTTGATCCCCATGTGTAGGGGAAACAGCAGGTGGTGAACACGAAAGTGACATGGGGGGGGGGGCAGTTGGAATGACTGCTGGAGCAGCCTGCTCAGCCATTGGGGGAAATGGATTGGCTGAAGTGGGGGTTAAATTTTGAAATAATATGTCTCTACTCTCATTTTCTCCCGCTTCCCTTGTAGAACAGGTTGCCCCTTGGGTTTCCTTTCAGACCATTGCACCATAAGGTGGCAGCCTTCTGACTCCTTTTCCTTCTGACGCAGTAGCATAAATGCTCCTACATATGGAATCCCATCTCTTTTCCCTGCCCTTTTGCAAAATGCGTCTAACTGAGAGATTGTATAATAATTGAGCCATTCAGGGGCCATCGTTCTTCTGATCCTAACATATATTAGGTCCACACCCTATTACAATAGTATATCATACCTTTCTTAGTCATAGGCTCATGGCTATGGTTTTGCCCATTTATCTAATATATGCCCCAAAGGGCTCTCCTTTGGGATTGATGGAGTGTTTTCCATTTTTATAAGTTTGATAACACCAAAACACAAAAGATGCAGGCAAATTCCATCACAAAAGGTGCAAATTCCAACATAGATGCACACAAAATGAAGACAAAATCAAGATGAAAACCAATGAACTAGTTCCCCAAAACCAATGAACTAGTTCCCAGTGAACAAGTTCCAAGAATCAGGTAGGGTCTGACAACAATTCCTCCCCTCCAACAGGGTACCCCAACCAGATGTGTTTGTCCTGTAAAGGAAAAGCCCAGATTGAGGGGTGAATATGTTCCCCACTTGCATGCTGGAGCAATTTACCCTCCAGAATTGAATCGAGTTGGTTGACTCATAGCTCCAAATTGAAGTTTGTCAGTTCCTTACTTCAATTGCCAAGTGCTGGGGTAGCCGGTGTTACTTCAGGGAACTTTGAAGGGAAGATCCTCAGGACAAATGGTCCTGGCAGCTGCTAGGGCCTTGCCCCAGTATTGCCTGACCAGGGCTGGCTAGCCACAAGCAGCAAGGCTCCTGGCTGGCTAAGCCAAATTTGTTACCAAGTCCAAGCTCTCTCTACTTGCCGCACAACAGGCCAATGAATCGGAGATGAGGTGTTGAGGCAAGGAATACAGCTTTATTCAGAAACCTGGAAGACTGAGAAGATGGTAGACTAGTGTTTCCAAAAAACCATCTTATCAAGGTCTGGATGCCAGTTTCTTTTATAGAATCATAGAGAGAGAGATTGTGAGGAAGTAAAGTAAAAAAGGCAGAATAAAGAGGGAGAGGCATGGGGAAGTAAAGAAAAAGTGTCTTTACTTTTTCTTGCAAAACATCTCTTGAAATGACCAGCCTTGGTGGGGGGATGTGTTAATTTCTTCTTTTCTGTAGCTGTTCACAGGTGGGCAGGGTTGATTGCCTGTGAGCTGAACAGAGGCACTTTAGCTTATCATTCAGGCAGAGGGGCAGGGTTCTTTGAGGCAGGCCGTCATATATGATTATAACAAAAACAATGAAAAGCAAAAGTTAAAGAAACAGATCCAACATGGAGTCTGATTTAGCTCTCCCTTGTTACAGAGTGAATTGAAGGGAATGAAGGTAATTACAGGAATTGAATGAAGTAAAAAGTAAAATATTAGGTAGGCAATGATATAAAAAGAAATAATCTAAATAAGAGCCTATATTATATTTGTTAGCTGATTTACCAAAAAGACTAAAGTTTACCTAATATATACTACCACTCTTTCCATGGGCATTGAGGAGGTATGTTTATTGATCTTCAATAATATGTAAGCAGTTATATAGAGCCTAAAGACAAAATTATTCCCAAGGTCATAAACTGATTTTATTATCATTTTAAAAATATTTCTATTTTGACCTGTTTTACTGGTTGCGTTTCAGTGTTTCTATAGCAGTCTCTAAAATTCATACACAATAGAAAGCATGCAAGTTATTTCAGACTTTTTTTAATCTCAACTTTCTCTTATCACTGCAGCATATAGCTCATCTAATGTTGTCTATCAACAACTTAAAAAAAATCAAAACAGGTTTCACATTACTGTTGTCTCCATAATTACAATATTTCATAAATACAGCACAAACTGTAATGTCAAGGGAATCATTTCTAAAATAAATTGACACTTTAAAAGCTTAATCTTTAAATCAGTTTGCTTTTAATGTTACATGGCTTTGCTTTTTCATTTATTTTCTTGCAGCAGGACTATTTTTCTTTAATTCAAACTACATTTTGCAAAATTTATTAGTTGCTGCTTTCCATCTTCATGCTTTTGCTCTCTGACATTTAACCTTTGTTTATATCAGAAAATTGGAAGCATTTTAAAATATACTTTTTGATATTTTTGTTTGCCATATCATTTCTCAGGGCATTTCTTTGGATATTGGATAAATATTCAATATATAATGTACTATGTGTTTCAACATAATTTTCCAGAGTGTAAAAGAGTAGTCAAACTAAACTAGTTGGCATGTAAAGAAAAAGCGTATTTAAATTCTCAGTTAATTAAGTACTTTAGTTCAAAACCCTCTGGCTAATTTGGAGGTGTGAACATCATCCATTTATATTTCTAAAAAATAGAATGTTAGTAAACTAGTACCATTTTCTATATTTTCTGGAACAAGTTGGAAATGAATTTATAAATGAATAAATATGTAATGCAAGTTTTAGTATTAGAAAGATGCTGTCAAAAGGAAATATTAAATTTAAATCCATTTTGAAAATAGATTTTTGATATTTCAGACTTGAATAATAGTGATTATAAAAATGCAAGTTTAAATTTGGGAAATAATTTTGTGACAAGTGGGCAACTTGTGAATGAATCTTAGAAGAAAGATCTTAATTTGAGAGTTAATTATTATTATTATTTTTTTTTGCTGTGCCACTCAGCTTATGGGATCTTAGTTCCCCAACCAGGGACTGAACCCAGCCCACTGCAGTGAAAGCACTGAGGCTAACCACTGGACTGCCAGCAAATTCCCTAGGAGTTAATTACTGTATATTAAGCCAAGCCAAGCTTAACTAAAATGGCCTTTAAAATCAACAAAATGACAAAACCTATTCTACTTTTTATGCTCACCTCTATTGTCAATAATAGATATAACTCAGAAGTATAAAATACTAGGAAGAATCTAAGATTCAGAAAAACAAAACTGGAATGTAATATAGAAATTATTTATACTGGACTTTGTTGTTCAGTCATAGTCAATCAGCCAGTCAAGTATGTACATGCTCACACTGACATGTCTTCTGTCTGTAACATTTATTCTCACTTTGTCCTTTTCCTACTTATGTTGCTTTGTGCCTCCAACTGAATAATGAAAGAAATGAGGCAAGGGGAAACACACAGAATGGATAACCAAAACACAGTTGACTAAAATTGGATTATTTTTACAATTAAATTCTTTGAATGCACTGAGCCTCTATGTTCAAGGGAAACAGGCAAATTGTTGCTATCTTTTTTGATTCATTAAATCAAAGAAACATAAAGCTAGAAGTAACAGTAGAAAGTATTTAATCCAAACCCTTTATAGTTCTACAGATAAAAAAATGAGTTCAAAATTCTCAAGTGCTCAAAATCACACATACAATTAATAATAGCAGAACCTAGACAAAAACAAGTTTCCTGGCTATGAAAAATCAATTCAATATATACATTTTCACTTTTGTCAGTAGTAACTGGTATCATTTTGAAAAGAATTAAGTACTGTACTCTGAAACAGTAGAAATGTAGTTTGTAAACCACTGTACAATGATAATCAATGCCAATCTGTTCTATATAGTAGTCTTCTAAGCAAATATCAGTAGAACAGTTCAAGGGTACAGTGAAGTCTTTCATGAAGATAGTATTGTGTTCTACTATATATAAAATAGGTGACCAACAAGAACCTACTGTATAGAACAGAGAACTATATTCAATATCTTTTTTTTTTACCTTCATTTTATTTTATTTTTTTTTCTTTTATTTATTTATTTATTTATTTTTGGGGGGGGGGTACACCAGGTTCAATCATCTGTTTTTATACACATATCCCCGTATTCCCTCCCTTCCTTGACTCCCCCCCTCGAGTCCCCCCCTCCCTCCCCGCCCCAGTCCTCTAAGGCATCTTCCATCCTCGAGTTGGACTCCCTTTGATATACAACTTCCCACTGACTATTTTACAGTTGGTAGTATATATATGTCTGTGCTACTCTCTCGCTTCGTCTCAGTTTCCCCTTCACCCCCCGCCCCCTCCCATACCTCGAGTTCTCCAGTCCATTCTCTGTATCTGCATCCTTGTTCTTGTCACTGAGTTCATCAGTACCATTTTTAGATTCTGTATATGTGAGTTAGCATACAATATTTGTCCTTCTCTTTCTGACTTACTTCACTCTGTATGACAGATTGTAGTTCTATCCACCTCATTACATATAGCTCCATCTCATCCCTTTTTATAGCTGAGTAATATTCCATCGTGTATATATGCCACATCTTCTGTATCCATTCATTTGTTGATGGGCATTTCGGTTGCTTCCATGTCCTGCCTATTGTAAATAGTGCTGCAATAAACATTATGGTACAAGTTTCTTTTGGGATTATGGTTTTCTTTGGGTATATGCCCAGTAGTAATAACATATATGGAAAAGAATCTGAAAAGAATATATATATATATATGCACAATACACATATATGTGTATATATGTATAGCTAAATCACTGCTGTACAGCTGAAACTAATACAACATTGTAAATCAACTACATTTCAATAAAAATAAAAAAATTAAAAGATAATAGTGTTTACAAGTTTACTTGAAAATATAAATAAGTTTACAATAGTTTTCAAAGTAAATTTATGAAAAGGTAATGATCTTTTTTACCCTCAATTTTAGGTATAAATATTTGCATGAGACCTTCTTTGTTTTGGTTGTTATTATTTTAAAATTATATATATATTTATATTTAAAGTGTTTG
Source organism: Hippopotamus amphibius kiboko (assembly GCF_030028045.1). Lineage (NCBI taxonomy): Eukaryota > Metazoa > Chordata > Mammalia > Artiodactyla > Hippopotamidae > Hippopotamus > Hippopotamus amphibius. Next base: position 68,808,677 of record NC_080203.1, on the reverse strand, counting down.
AATGGATACACAGGAAGCCTTACAGTAAGAACTTCTGGGAAGTAGTGAGATGAGGGGTAGAACAGAAACTTTTCCTCTTCTATTTTAATATTCTGGACTGTTTAAAATAATTTTTAACAGTAAACATGTTTGCCCTTTTAATATGAGAAAAAATTTCAAAGCTCTTTGGAAAACAGAAAAAGCTCACTATTAAGAACCAGCCACTCAATGAAAATAAAAATAAACAAGTGGGACCTAATAAAATTTAAAAGCTTTTGCATAGCAAAGGAAACCATAAACAAAGCAAAAAAGAAAACCCTCTCATAATGGGATAAAATATTTGCAACCAAAGCAACCAGCAAGGGATTAATCTCCAAAATATACAAACAGCTCATGCAGCTCAATATCAAAAAAACAAACAACCCAATCAAAAAATGGGCAGAAAATCTAAATAGACATTTCTCCAAAGAAGACATACAGATGGTTGAAAAGCACATGAAAAGATACTAAATATCACTAATTATTAGAGAAATGCAAATCAAAACTATAATGAGGTATCACCTCACACAGGTCAGAATAGCTATCATCAATAAATCTACAAACAATAAATGCTGGAGAGGGTGTGGAGAAAAGGAAACCCTCTTATGCTGTTGGTGGAATGTAAATTGATACAGCCACTATGCAGAACAGTATGGAGGTTCCTTAAAAACCTGAAAATAGAGCTACCATATGATCCAGCAATCCCACTCCTAGGCATATATCCAGAGGAAACCATAATTCAAAAAGATATATGCACCCCAATATTCATTGCAGCACTATTCACAGTAGCAAGGTCATGGAAGCAACCTAAATGTCCGTCAACAGAGGAATGGATAAAGAAGTGGTGATACATATATACAATAGACTATTAGCCATAAAAAAGAACAAAATAATCCATTTTCAGCAACATGGATGGACCTAGAGTTTGTCATATTGAGTGAAATAAGTCAGACAGAGAAAGACAGATATCATGTGATATGGCTTATATGTGGAATCTAAAAAAAGGCTGCAAATGAACTTATCTACAAAATCAAAATAGAGTTACAGATGTAGAAAATAAACTTATCATTACCAGGGGAGTAACGGGGGGTAGAGATAAATTGGAAGATTGGGATTGACACATACTACTATGTATAAAATAAATAACTAATAAGGACCTATTGTATAGCACAGGGAACTCTATTCAATACTCCAATGGCTTTATGGGAAAAAATACTAAAAAGAGTAGACATGTATTTGTATAACATTCACTTTGCTGTACACCTGAAACTAATACAAAATTGTAAATCAATTGTACCCCAATAAAAATTAAAAAAAAATCAGCCACCCAATACTTTGCCATGTTATTTTCCAACGTGACATTTTGCTATATTTGTTCTCAGAAGTGCCCAATTCCTGCTTTTTTCACTTAACATTATAGTATAAATGTTTATTCATTTTTTAAAATGTATTTGTTATTTTTTTGGCTACATGGCGTGTAGGATCTTATTTCCATGACCAGGGACTGAACCTGGGCCCTGGCAGTGAAAGTGCCAAGTCCTAACCACTGGACTGCCAGGTAATTCCCTCAGAAATATATTAATTTACACTCCCACTAATCGTAATTTTCCTTCCAGCAGTGCATGAAATTTCCTGTATCACTAAACCCAATTTGCTAATTTGTCAGTTATTGTTTATTTTTAGTTGAAATTCTTTGGTTTAGTGAAACTAAACATTTATTACTTTTTTGTTTTTTTAATATTTATTTATTTATTCATTTACTCTTTATTGGCTGCATTGGGTCTTCGTTGCTGTGCGTTGGCTTTCTGTAGTTGTGGAGAGTGGGGGCTACTCTTCATTGCAGTGCTCAGACTTCTTATTGTGGTGGCTTCTCTTGTTGAGGAGCACAGGCTCTAGGCTCGCGGGCTTCAGTAGTTGCAGCACATGGGCTCAGTAATTGTGGCTTGCAAGATCTAGAGCACAGGCTCAGTAGTTGTGGCACAGGGGCTTAGTCGCTCCAGGGCATGTAGGATGTTCCCAGACCAGGGATCAAACCCCTGTCCCCTGCATTGGCAGCTGGATTCTTAACCACTGTGCCACCAGGGAAGCCCTATTATTTGTTTATTAGCCATTTCTTCTGTGGATTGAATCAGCTATATCCTTCACCCATTTATCTACTGGCATTTTTCTTACCAATTTGTATGAAATGTTTTTATATTAAGAATATGACCATCTTTCTGTTATATTTGTTGCAAGGTTTTTGTTTTTCCCCAATCTTGTTCTTATTTATTTTAAATAATTCTTTTAACATATAACTACTTTTTTTTCTCCAACTGGAATTTATTTTGTATGATGTGACAGGATTGTTTACAAAATAGCTAACCAGTTGTTTTAGCATTATTTATTGAAAATCTTTACTTTCACAATTGTATCATATTTCCTTTATCATTTATTAAAGCATTATAATAAAGTTTATTTCCTTGCTATTTGCTCTATTCATTGATCTGTCTTTTCATTCTTATGCTAAGTATCAAGTTGATTTAATTTTTTTAGGTTATATTAAATTTTAACATCTGACAAGATTAGCCTGTACACACCATTTATTCTGTTTTCCATATTTAAGCTGTCTCCTTTTTAATTTTTCAGAGGAACCTCAGAAAAATTTTGTCACATTTTCCTTTTTACTCCCAAATTTTAAGTTTGACTGTTGACTGCAATTGTGCTGTGTATGTCCTTTTTCTTGACTCACTCAGTTATGCATTTGCAGCTCTATGTAAAGTTTTCTTTATAAAGACTCTATACAGTCCCTGTTAAAATATAAAATTATATTTTATATTTTAACAGGGACTGTATAAATTTTAACAGGTACTGTATATTGCTTTTTACCTATTATACACTAAGCATTGGGATAGATCTTCATATGTATTATCAGTAGTCCTCACAAGAACCCTGCATGGTAGGGAATTATCATCCCCATTTTAGAGATAAGAAAATGAGGACTCCAAGAGATTAAGTGCCTTGCCCAAGACCACAAAGCTATTAAATGTCAGGACTGGAGAAAAAGATGGCGGTGAAGTAGAGAGACGTGGAGTGCATCCCTCTCCACAGATGCATTGGGAATGCACGGAAGGACGCAGTCATTCCCACAGAGAACCAGCTGAACACCAGCAGACGGCCTCGGACACCAGAAAGGACTGCGGGGAACCTGACATAGCCGGTAGGGAGGCATCTACAAGGGCTCAAAGAGGGTGAAGCGGCGGAGCTGTGGCAGACGGGAGGGAGAGAGAAACATACGGAGGGTCCGCAGCGCAGCTCAGCGTTCCCGGACCGAGACATCGATTCGCGGCTGAACGGAGGGTCCAGGAGCGGGAGCGTGGGAACCGGAGAGCTGGTTCAGGGGGAGAAACATTGTTGCCGGTAGGGTGACGGACCGAGAGGACAGGAGGGAGGAGGTCCGCGGAGAGGAGTGCCGGTCCCTGAGAGCTGCCCGGCCATGATGGCGGCTGGAGGCTGCAGGCTCCCGGGGGGGAGGAGCCGCGCGCATAGCCTCTCCCTCTCTTTCGGTGCCTCTGCAACAGGCAGCGGAGAGATGCCCTGCGGGGCCACCTAAGGCACTCAGGGATAACAAGCACCCTCAGGCGCTCGGGCGGGGCTAGATTAAAACTCCTTGCAACGCCAGCAGCAAGGAGGCTGCCGAGAAAAAAAAAAAAAAACCAGCATCAAAAAGAAAAAACCCCGAGAGAGGCCCAACTCTAAGACTTTCTGTGTATGCCTGAGCCACCAGCGCCCTCTGCAACAGGCACCTCCAAGCCTGACTGAAGCAACAGTGCGCCACTGCTCACTCACTCCCAGGAGAAGGAGCCACTATTGCACCCTCTCCCTCCCCACACACCGAGGCTTACAGACGAACAATAAAGGAACCTCTGCTGGTCACAGAATAACGCAAAAAAAAAAAAAACCCAAGGCAAGGAGAAGGACACTTACAGCTGAGACGCTAAGGAAACAGAAATAGTAGTATCAATACCTATTGAACTGGTCCATTCGGGGATCAGTTCTGGATTTTTTTTTTTTTCCTTTCTCTCTTTTTTTTTTTTTTTTGATTTATTAAATACGATCTTAGCCCTAAGGGATCTACAAGTTTTACAACATAATTTTATAAGGATATTTTTTACTCTTTTTTTTTTTTTTGCCTTTTTAAATACTTCTATATCTAGCTAAGTTTTTGGTAGTACGGACAAAATATCTTTCATACTTTCCTTTCATCCCTTTCCTTAATACACTTCTATTCCTTTCTTTCTCTTTGCATATTTCCAACCACATTACGCTCTTCTGTTCCCCTTTCTTCCAGCCATTTTAAGTGTATTTTATCTTAACATACTTATAAGCAACACTATCGGTCTGCTCAGACTCCTTGCTCTATTCTCCAGATGATGCACTGCCTTGGTATTAATATTAGGCTTTTGTCTTTATCTTAGTTCTTAGTACAGTTGTCTAATTACATTCTGAGAATCTCCATTCTCTCTGGTGGTACTCCAGCTCATTTCTATATTTGATCCTAGCTTACAAAATCTCCCTGGATTGATGTTTGTATGTGTAGGGTGTTATTTGTTGTTTGTTTGCTTTTGCTTTTGTCTCTGATTTGTTCTGTTTCAGTTGTCAATTTCTGCTGGGTTTCTCTCTGAATATCTGATAGCACACTGGGGTTCTGTCAGGTCTTTCTAGAGCCTTATGTCCTAACGGATTCAATAATTGTGTGTCTTATACATGTATGTGTTTCCTAGACTGAATATTCGTCTAATCCAATACTTGGACATTAGTCTGAGGCTTGGACAGTCTTCTATAAACACCTGTATCACCAGGACAAGCAACCCCAAAAGCTTGGACAACCATGAGGAAACAAAGAAACACCATGCAGGCAAAGGAGCAGGAAAAAAACCCACAAGACCAAATAAATGAGGAGGAAATAGGAAAAATGCCTGAAAAAGAATTTAGAGTAATGATAGTAAAAATGATACAAAATCTCGATAACAAATTAGAGAAAGTACAAGAAACAGTTCATAAGAACTCAGAAAAACAAACAGCAATGGATAACAAAATAACTGAAATTAAAAATACTCTAGATGCTCTAACCAGCAGAATGACTGAGGCAGAAGAACGAATAAGTGAGTTGGAAGATAGAATGGGAGAAATAAACGCCACAGAGCAGGAAAAAGATAAAAAAATAAAAAGACTAGAAGACAGCCTCAGAGACCTCAGTGATAACCTTAAACGTACCAACATTCGAATTATAGGCATCCCAGAAGAAGAAGAAAACAAGAAAGGGTCTGAGAAAATATTTGAAGAGGTTCTAGTGGAAAACTTCCCCAACATGGGAAAGGAAATAATGAACCAAGTCCAAGAAGCACAGAGAGTCCCATACAGAATAAACCCAAGGAGAAATACACCGAGACACATATTAATCAAACTAACGACAATTCAACACAAAGAAAAAATATTAAAAGCAGCAAGAGAAAAGCAACAAACAACATATAAGAGAAAACCCATCAGGATAACAGCTGACCTTTCTACAGAAACTCTGCAGGCCAGAAGGGAATGGCAGGATATACTGAAAGTCCTGAAAGAGAGAAACCTACAGCCAAGAATACTCTACCCAGCAAGAATCTCATTCAGATTTGAAGGAGAAATCAAAAGCTTTCCAGACAAGCAAAAGTTAAGAGAATTCAGCACCACCAAACAAGCCTTACAACAAGTGCTAAAGGAACTTCTCTAAGTAGGAAACACAAGAAAAGGAAAACACCTACAAATACAAACCCAAAACAATTAAGAAAATGGTAATTGGAACACACATGTCAATAATCACCTTAAATGTAAATGGATTAAATGCTCCAACCAAAAGACACAGACTGGCTGAATGGATACAAAAACAAGACCCTTCTATATGCTGCCTACAAGAAACCCACTTCAGACCAAGGGATACATATAGACTGAAAGTGAAGGGATGGAAAAAGATATTCCATGCAAATGGAAGTCAAAAGAAAGCTGGAGTAGCAATACTCATATCAGACAAGTTGGACTTGAAAGTAAAGACTATTAAAAGAGACAAGGAAGGGCACTACATAATGATCAAGGGATCCATTCAAGAAGAACATATCACAATGGTAAATATCTATGCCCCCAATATAGGAGCACCTCAATACATAAGGCAAATGCTAACAGCTATAAAAGGGGACATCGACAGTAACACAATTATAGTGGGAGACTTGAACACCCCACTTACATCAATGGACAGATCATCCAAACAGAAAATCAATAAAGACACACAAGCTTTAAATGACACATTAGACCATCTTGACATAATTGATATTTATAGGACATTCCATCCAAAAACGACAGACTACACTTTCTTCTCAAGTGCACACGGAACATTTTCCAGGATAGATCACATCTTGGGTCACAAATCAAACCTCAGCAAATTCAAGAAAATTGAAATCATATCAAGCATCTTCTCAGACCACAATGCCATGAGACTAGATATCAATTACAGGAAAAAAACTGCAAAAAATACAAACACATGGAGGCTAAACAATTCACTCTTAAACAACCAAGGAATCACTACAGAAATCAAAGAGGAAATCAAAAAGTATCTAGAAACAAATGACAACGAAAACACAACAACCCAAAACCTATGGGACGCAGCAAAAGCAGTTCTAAGAGGGAAGTTTATAGCAATACAGTCCTACCTTAAGAAACAAGAAAATGATCGAATAAACAACCTAACCTTACACCTCAAACAACTAGAGAAAGAAGAACAAAGAAACCCCAAAGTGAGCAGAAGGAAAGAAATTGTAAAGATCAGAGCAGAAATAAATGAAAAAGAAAGGAAAGAAACCATAAGAAAAATAAATAAAACTAAAAGCTGGTTCTTTGAGAAGATTAACAAAATTGATAAACCATTAGCCAGACTCATCAAGAAAAAAAGGGAGAAGATGCAAATCAACAGAATTAGAAATGAAAAAGGAGAAGTCACAACGGACACCTCAGAAATACAAAACATCATGAGAGACTACTACAAGCAACTATATGCCAATCAATTGGATAACCTGGAAGAAATGGATACATTCTTAGAAAAATACAATCTTCCAAGACTGAACCAGGAAGAAATAGAAACCATGAACAGAGCAATCACAAGTACAGAAATTGAGGCAGTGATTAAAAATCTCCCAACACACAAAAGCCCAGGACCAGATGGGTTCACAGGCGAATTCTATCAAACATTTCGAGAAGAGTTAACACCTATCCTTCTCAAACTCTTCCAAAATATTGCAGAAGGCGGAGCACTCCCAAACTCATTCTACGAGGCTACCATCACCCTGATACCAAAACCAGGCAAAGATGTCACAAAAAAAGAAAACTACAGACCAATATCACTGATGAATATAGATGCAAAAATCCTCAACAAAATACTAGCTAACAGACTGCAACAGCACATTAAAAAAATCATACACCACGATCAAGTGGGGTTTATCCCTGGGATGCAAGGATTCTTCAATATACGCAAATCAATCAACGTGATACATCATATCAACAAATTGAAGGATAAAAACCATATGATCATTTCAATAGATGCAGAAAAAGCTTTTGACAAAGTTCAACATCCATTTATGATAAAAGCTCTCCAGAAAATGGGCATAGAAGGAAATTACCTCAACATCATAAAAGCCATATATGACAAACCAAAAGCCAACATTGTTCTCAATGGAGAAAAACTGGAAGAATTCCCTCTAAGAAGAGGAACAAGACAAGGGTGTCCACTCTCACCACTGTTATTCAACATAGTTTTGGAAGTGTTAGCCACAGCAATCAGAGAAGAAAAAGAAATTAAAGGAATCCAAATTGGAAAAGAAGAAGTAAAATTATCACTCTTTGCAGATGACATGATACTATATATAGAAAACCCTAAAGACTGTACCAGAAAACTGCTAGCACTCATTGATGAGTTTAGTAAAGTAGCAGGATGCAAAATTAATGCACAGAAATCTCTTGCATTCCTATACACTAACAACGGAAGAGCAGAAAGAGAAATTAAGGAAACTCTCCCATTCACCATTGCAACAAAAAGAATAAAATACCTAGGAATAAACCTGCCTAAGGAGGCAAAAGATCTGTATGCAGAAAACTTTAAGACATTGATGAAAGAAATCAAAGATGACATAAACAGATGGAGGGACATACCATGTTCCTGGATTGGAAGAATCAACATTGTGAAAATGACTGTACTACCCAAAGCAATTTACAGATTTAATGCAATCCCGATCAGATTACCAATGGCATTTTTCACAGAACTAGAGCAAGAAATCTTACGATTTGTATGGAAACGCAAAAGACCCCGAATAGCCAAAGCAATCTTGAGAAGGAAAAATGGAGTTGGTGGAATCAGGCTTCCTGACTTCAAACTATACTACAAGGCCATAGTGATCAAGACAGTATGGTACTGGCACAAAAATAGAAAGGAAGATCAATGGAACAAAATAGAGAACTCAGAAGTAAGCCCAAACACATATGGGCACCTTATCTTTGACAAAGGAGGCACGAGTATACAATGGAAAAAAGACAGCCTCTTCAATAAGTGGTGCTGGGAAAATTGGACAGCAACATGTAAAAGAATGAAATTAGAACACTTCCTAACACCATACACAAAAATAAACTCCAAATGGATTAAAGACCTACATGTAAGGCCAGACACTATCAAACTCCTAGAGGAAAACATAGGCAGAACACTCTTTGACATCCATCAAAGCAACATCCTTTTTGACCCACCTCCTAGAATCATGGAAATAAAATCAAGAATAAACGAATGGGACCTCATGAAACTTAAAAGCTTTTGCACAGCAAAAGAAACCATAAACAAGACTAAAAGGCAACCCTCAGAATGGGAAAAAATAATTGCCTATGAAACAACGGACAAAGGATTAACCTCCAAAATATACAAGCAGCTCATGCAGCTTCATACCAAAAAAGCAAATAACCCAATCCACAAATGGGCAGAAGACCTAAATAGACATTTCTCCAAAGAAGACATACAGATGGCCAACAAACACATGAAAAGATGCTCAACATCACTCATCATCAGAGAAGTGCAAGTCAAAGCCACAATGAGGTATCACCTCACACCAATCAGAATGGCCATCATCACAAAGTCTGGAAACAACAAATGTTGGAGAGGGTGTGGAGAAAAGGGAACTCTCCTGCACTGTTGGTGGGACTGTAAGTTGGTACAGCCACTATGGAAAACAATTTGGAGGTTCCTTAAAAAACTACAAATAGAACTACCATATGATCCAGTAATCCCACTCCTGGGCATATACCCAAAGAAAACCATAATCCCAAAAGAAACCTGTACCATAATGTTTATTGCAGCACTCTTTACAATAGCCAGGACATGGAAGCAACCTAAATGCCCATCAACAAATGAATGGATACAGAAGATGTGGCATATATATACAATGGAATATTACTCAGCTATAAAAAGGGATGAGATGGAGCTATATGTAATGAGGTGGATAGAATTACAATCTGTCATACAGAGTGAAGTAAGTCAGAAAGAGAAAGACAAATATTGTATGCTAACTCACATATACAGAATCTAAAAATGGTACTGATGAACTCAGTGACAAGAACAGGGAAGCAGATACAGAGAATGGACTGGAGAACTCGAGGTATGGGAGGGGGCGGGGGGTGAAGAGGAAACTGAGAAGAAGTGAGAGAGTAGCACAGACCTATATATACTACCAACTGTAAAATAGTCAGTGGGAAGTTGTTGTATAACAAAGGGAGTCCAACTCGAGGATGGAAGATGCCTTAGAGGACTGGGGCAGGGAGGGTGGGGGGGAATCGAGGGGGGGGGCGTCAAGGAAGGGAGGGAATATGGGGATATGTGTATAAAAACAGTTGATTGAACCTGGTGTACCCCCAAAAAAATAAAATAAAATAATAAAAAAAAAATAAATGTCAGGACTCTTTTTTAATCAATCAATTAATTATTTTATTGGCTGTGTTGTGTCTTCATTGCTGTGCACGGGCTTTCTCTAGTTGCAGCAAGCGGGGGCTACTCTTCATTGTGGTGCTCTGACTCCTCATTGTGGTGGTTTCTCTTGTTGTAGAGCACAGGCTCTAGGTGCGTGGGCTTCAGTAGTTGTGGCACATGGGCTCAATAGTTGTGGCTCACAGGCTCTAGAGCACAGGCTCAATAGTTGTGGCGCATGGGCTTAGTTGCTCCACGGCATGTGGTATCTTCCTGGGGCAGGGATCGAACCTCTGTCCCCTGCATTGGCAGGCAGATTCTTAATCACTGTGCCAACTAGGAAGTCCAGGACTCTCTTGATTAAATATTGAATTTTCTTATCTTTGTGAATGAGGTCTTTCCCACACACGCTTTGTATTTTTTTATTGGTTATTGCTGGGAGCTAGGAAAAGTATTTTAAAAATTTTTCATCCAGCTTATCTATCTATCCTATCTATCTATCTATCTATCTATCTATCTATCAACTGTCTATCATCTATGTGTTTATTTATTTATTTTTGGTACCCAAAAGAAGCTTTATTGTTTCCACTTTGTCCTAAGGTGGTTAGTAAGCTGTCTTCTGCTGGAGGAAGGGGCTCTGGCAGAAGCCCTAGTTCAAGGGAATTAGGTGGTGGTGGGGGTGTGCATCATAGGCCACTGGGCTTGGGAGGCTCCTAGTTGCCGTGCTTGAGAGTGAGCTTTTTCCAAGAGCTTCTCCACCAGAAAGGCCTGAGGCTGGCCAGACTGTGGAGGTTGATTAGGTGCTGGTCCATCTTCTTGGTGACTTTCATGTCCTGCTAGGAAGTGATTTTCCAGGAAGTCATGGAGATGGGATCTGTGTGGCTCAAGAACCCAAGGCATACAGATCCAGCATGGCCTGGTTCAGGTTCTTCTCCTGGGCCATGGCAGCCTCCTTGGTATCCATGGTGCAACCCCACTCATCTTAAAATGGCTTCTGCACTTACTTGGCTGGTTTTGCATCTTCAAGAGACACTTGGGGACCTTGTGCTTCTTCACCAACTCATGGAAGAATTAGTCCACACTCTCATGCACCACATCTTTGAGATCAAAATAGAGGTCCAGAGAGAGAGATAGGTACAAGAAGCTGGGAGATGCAGGTTCACCAGGCAGATGATGGCAGTTTCAACCTTGGTGACATAATTCTGGAGGATCTTGGAACTCATAGTTGGTGAGCTAACCACACACATACACACACACACACACACACACACACACAACAGTGGTAGCTGCTCTTCGAAGCAAGAGATGGCTGAGAAGATGGTTCCGGAGGCTGCAGCTTTCATTGCAGACACCATTGAAGCTAGAGACAGATCCAAGGACCACCTGGCATGCAGTGCCTAGATATCTTAAAAGTTCTAACCTATTTATTAATTCTGAGACAATATAGTATAGAAATTAAGAGCATTTGTTATAGAGTCAAACTGTCTTGAATCAAGCTGTATTTGAATCTAAGCTCAGATACTTATGCTTATAATCTAGAAGCAAGTTATTTAATCTCTGATACTCAATTCCTTCCTGTGTGCATTCCAAATAATAGTAGTATCTACCTCAAAGAATTCTTGTGAGGACAAAATGAGATGAGGTGTAAAATATTTAGGACAGTATCTGGCACATGGTAAGCACTAACAAAATGTTATTTGCATTCTAATAATTTTCCAATTTATGAGCTTTCTCTAGGTAGACAGTTCATTCATCTATTAATAGTGCTTTAATCTCCTTTCCTATCTCTATACATTTTTTCTTTTGGCTGTACCACATGGCTTGCAGGATCTTAGTTCCCTGACCAGGGATTGAACCTGGGCCAGGGCAGTGAAAGTGCCAAGTCCTAACCACAGCACCACCAGGGAACTCCCTATACTTATTTCTTTTTTAAAAAATTAATTAATTAATTAATTGGCTGCCTTGGGTCTTCGTTGCTTCACGGAGGCTTCCTCTAGTTGCTGCTAGCAGGTGCTGCTCTTTGTTTTGATGCTTGGTCTTCTCATTGCAGTGGCTTCTCTTGTTGTGGAGCATGAGCTCTAGGCATGTGGGCTTCAGTAGTTGTGGCACACAGGCTTACTTGCTCCGTGGCATGTGGGATCTTCCCAGACCAGGGCTCGAACCCATATCCCCTGCATTGCAGGTGGATTCTTAACCACTGGGCAACCAGGGAAGTCCCTCCCTATACTTATTTCTAATTCATATCTTAGCACACTGATCAGAACTTTTCAAACTATGTTCAATAATAATGGTTATAACCAGTATAACGGTTATAACTTTTTAAAATTTATTGTTTTATTGGGAGTATTTCTAGTGTTGAGTATAATATTGACTTGATTTAAGGTTGGTATTCTTTGACAGATTAAAAAAGCATACTTTTCATTTTCTAAGAAGCTATTTTTTAAAATTGGGAATGGATTTTGTTTTATAGTACCTATTAAGATGATTGTGTTGGTGCCATTTTATATCTCTCATTTAACTTTTTTCCCTACTCATTCTTCATTTATCTTATCAGCTGTACTATTCTGAGCCACATAACAATCTTTCTGGAACATGATACTCTGTGAATAATGTAGATAAGATGTTTTATATTAATGAATTTCCTAGTATAAAAGAAACCTTCCATTCTTGGGTTAAACCCTATTTGTGGATGGTATATTATTATATAATAAATTATATATATATAAATAGATAATATGTAATTTACTGTTGAATTAGGATTTTTGCACTTGTATTTTTTTTTATTGGCTGCGTTGGGTCTTTGTTACTACATGTGGGCTTTCTGTAGTTGCAGAGAGTGGGGGCTACTCTTCCTTGTGATGTGTGGGCTTCTCGTTGCCATGGTTTCTCTTGTCATGGAGCACAGGCTCTAAGCGCGTGGGCTTCAGTAGTTACAGTGCATAGGCTTATTAGTTGTGGCTCTTAGGCTCTAGAGCACAGGCTCAGTAGTTGTGGTGCACGGACTTAGTTGCTCCTTGGCATGTGGGATCTTCCTGGACCAAGGCTCGAACCCACGTCCCCTACATTGGCAGGCGGATTTGTAACCACTGATCCACCAGGGGAGCCCTGCACTTGTATTCTTAAGTAAGGTTGGTCTAAGAAGTGGTAAACTTAAATGATCGTTTAATGCATGGAGGCTGAAACTCTGTAACTGTAACAAAGAAAATGATGGGGACTGTGACAAACAAAGCAGTTCATATCCCATCTAAATGAGGCAGCCACCACTCGGTGCCAGCTGATTGTCATAAAGTAGGAATGTAGACCCAGTGTGGCCAGATCCGATTTTTTGAGACACCATAAATCCAGGGTTTTATGCTAAATATCTTAGGTTTTAAATGTTGACATCTAATTCTAATTGTTTTAAAACTCTGTATGGGCATATCAGAATAAAACAAAACAGACACAAAGACACAGCATCTGAGGGCTGGATCTGGCCTGTGATTGCCACTTTTCCATCTCTGGAGTACAGTAAGTCCCCTACATACACTTCAAGTTTCGAACTTTTAAAGATGCGAACGTGGGTTAGCATGTCCAACCACGTAAGTTAGTTCCTGTGTCTTGTATACATTGTCAGTTGCGTGCATTCTCTACAAGTGGTTGTGCTTTTTGTGTATTTTACTGTGCAGTACTGTATAAAGTACAGTAGTACAGTATCTTTGTTTCAAGCCCAGGAAAGAGCTACTAACCAGACATCACTGGATCATTTTTTCAGGAGGGTAGATAGAATTGAATCCAGCAAATAATCAGAACCTGTGCCATCAACGTCAGGCATGAATGAAATTGCAGCTTGCCCTGCATCTCCAATTGCTGATGATCCTTCAGCTCTACCATCTCCCACCTCACCTCCCTCCTCCAGTCAGTAACTCTTCTTGCCTGTTCATTTGATGCTAGCCCCTGTATGCCAGCTGTTGTATTGTACTACTGTAATTTTCAAGGTACTGTACTAAGAAATGTTTTCTTTTTTGTGTGTGTTTGTTTTTTATGTATTATTTGTGTGAAAAGTATTATAAACCTATTACAGTACAGTGTTGTACAGCCGATTGTTAGTTGGGTACCTAGGCTAACTTTGTTGGACTTACCAATGTGCTCTCGGAAAGGAATTCATTGGTACATAGGGGCCTTACTGTAGAGGACTTCTTTTTTGAATTTTGACTAGATTTTATCTTTATTTGGGGACAAATTATATAGCATCATTCAAAAAATTAATAGTCACAATTTAAGGATTTCTCCCTTAACTTATTTAACTATTAATTGACGTTGTCTACAAATTCAAACAGAACAAGTCATACTAAAGTTGCATTCATATCCAGCTAACTGAGAACCTTCACTATAAAAAAAATATAAAACTTTCTACTTTTAGCAAAAAATTTTAAGAAGTAATTTTGTATTACATGTTAGGAAATATCTGAGGGGCAGGACATATATAGTTCAATCTCTGTATATGCAATGAATCTGTAGAATGACATCCCACTAAACACAATGATAATCTAAGTGCCTACTACAGAATTTTTAGTTTTCAAAGAAATATAGTTGATTTCAGCATTCTTATTTACCAATGTTAAGTTTTGGGGAATTCTGATTAAGCAGGTACTATAAGCCATAATTCTGTATTTCCCCAGCTCTCTGCAAATGAAAATTCACTATAATTAATTTTAGATGCATTAAAGTCCATATCGTTCATTTAGCTTATTACTTCACATTTTTATATAGTATAGCTGAAGTCAAATCACCTAGTCCCCAAATACCAACTTTCTTCAAAGTGCATCACAAACAAAAATTCTCTACAAAAGTCTCTGATGTGAATTTCTTATTCTGAGTAAACTCGCTTTCTACCTGAACTAAAGACATCAAAGTACACTTTGTCCTTTGAAATTCTTTTGAATTTTCTAGTAGTTTTTTTTTTCTCTCAAAATAGTTCTTTATAGCATGATGCAGTACAAATAATGAATGGTGTGAGGGTCAGAAAAATTTTGTTCTAATCTGGCTCCATCATTAACTGTGTGATGTGTGAACTTAGGCAAACCATATAACTTATTTAGGCTTTTAAAAAATATATATAATGAATGTATTCCTTCTAGCTCTAAAATTCTGTGACTATGGTCTTTACTTCTACTCCATTATTTTATCCATTTGTTTTCAATATCCATCCAGTGAAGATGCAAGTCTCTAATTTCTGTTACCTCCTTTAAGATACAAATACTCATCCAACATACCCCTACCCTACTTCACAGTGTTCTCAGTTCTCCTTCATTTTTCCTTTTTTTTTCCCCTTCTAGGGTGCTTTGTGGAGATCCTGATGCTTGTACGCAAATTCCACTTTTTTCTAAAACCTGTTCATGAGCCTAACAAAATCTGATTCTCACAAAAGGACATCAGTTTCTCTCCAGTTTTCCTCGGTCTAGATGTCACCTGCAGAATCCAGTGCATGTGACTTCCCCAGTGCCCAGATTCTGCAGCATATGGCTTCTCCAGTGTTTGGCTCCTGTAGCACGTGTAGCCTCCCAAGTACTTAGCTCCTTCAGCGGAAATGGCTTCTCTACTGCTCAGCTCCCACAGCTTCCCTTGAGCCCTTCCCCCTTGGGAATTTTTCTAGGTGATACCTCCACATGATCAGCTTTTTTTCTAGAGGGTGGTTTCTGGTAAACCTTGGAAGGCAAATTTCCAGCAAGTTCTACCAGCACAACATCTCAGTGACTTCTCTGTCATGGTAGTGCCCACTCCAATAAGGTCTGGATCTCAGGCCTGAGAAGGGGGCAGAGTAAGGATGCTTTACTTTGGGTGCTCTATCTCAGCTGTAGGAATAGTAGCTATTACTTATTTCTGCTATTCTTGCATTCTTTAAAGGTTTTACTTCTTACTAGCCAATCTCTTCTTATTCGCATTCAGTGTTATAGTTAATAATTCTTTCTTTTTATAAATTTATTTATTTATTTATTTTATTTGCTGTGTTGGATCTTTTTTGCTGCGCACGGGCTTTCTTTTAGTTGTGGTGAGTGGGGGCTACTCTTCGTTGTGGTGTGCGGGCTCCTCATTGCCGTGGCTTCTCTTGTTGCGGAGCACGGGCTCTAGGCACATGGGCTTCAGTAGTTGCAGCACATGGGCTCAATAGTTGTGGCTCATGGGCCCTAAAGTGCAGGCTCAATAGTTGCTCCACGGCATGTGGTATCTTCCTGGAGCAGGGAGCGAACCCGTGTGCCCTGCACTGGCAGGCGGATTCTTAACCACTGCACCACCTAGGAAGCCCCAATAGTTAATAATTCTTTACCTTAAACTTTCCTTATTCAAATTACTGTGTGGGCCCCAGACTGATACAGATGATTCTACTTCTTTGTAGCTTAATTCAGTCCTTAATTGTTTGCAATCAGGCCTCTATTCCAACAGCTACTGAAAAATTGTGAAATCCAACCACTTTTCTCCATCCTGCCTTTTTGCTGTTTGTGGCAGAAACCTTTTGAAGCTCCTACCTAGACTTCCATGACATTATATTATTCCAATTATCTTCCCAAATTTCCCATTTTTCCTTCTGTGTTTTCTTTTTTTCTTTTTCTTTTTTATTTAATTTATTTTTTGGCTGCATTGGATCTTTGTTGCTGCATGTGGGTTTTCTCTAGTGCCGCAAGTGGGGGCTACTCTTTGTTGTGGTGTGCAGGCTTCTCGTTGCAGTGGCTTCTCTTTTTGTGTGTGGAGCACAGACTCTAGGCATGTAGGCTTCAGTAGTTGTGGCACATGTGCTCAGTAGTTGTGGCTCTTGGGCTCTAGAATGCAGGCTCAGTAGTTGTGGCCCTCAGGCTTATTTGCTCCACAGCATGTGGGATCTTCTGGGACCAGGTATTGAACCTGTGTCCCCTGCATTGGCAGGCAGATTCTTAAGCACTGTGCCACCAGGAAAGTCACCCTTCTGTGTTTTATTTAACTCTAATTTCTCCTTATACTTCTTAACCATCACTACCAAAGTCCGACTAAACTTTGACCACTTTCTGTTTATTGCTCTTCTTTACAGAACTTATATTCTCATGGCTTCAGCTAACATCTCTAATATAATTACTTCCAACCTATGTTTGTAGTCCCCTAATTTCTCCCAACTTTAATTCTATATTATTCATTCTTTTATTCAACAAATATTTACTGATCTCCAACTATGTGCCAGACATTGATAGATACTGGACCAAAAGTGAACAAGGCACATTTCCTGCACACAACAGATTTATTGACTGGTGGTAAACAATAACAGTAAACATAACATTATCATAAAGTGTGGTAAGTGCTGCAGTTGAAGTAAAAAGTATTATGGAAACATAAAAGGATACCCAACATAATCTTGGAGGAGGTCAGGGAGGACTTCCCAGAAGAAAGATGTCATCAGAGACCTGAAGGATGAGTAGGAGTTAACCAAGTGAGGGGCCTTGAAAGGGGAGAAGAGGTTGGAAAGACAGTTTCAAGCAGAGCAAACAGTACATGCAAAAGCCCAAGTGTCATAGCATAGTATTTTTGGGAGACTGCAGTTAGTTCAGATCATAGAATTGTAGATCAATTAACCAGACCATGAAGTTTAAGGGGAGAATGACTAAAATGAAGCAGAGGTCAGAAATTCAAATTGTCTGCTTCTTAGACATGTCTCTCAAGATGTTCTGCAAACATCAAACTCACTAAGTAATGCTTATAAAATCACATTTCAACATTTTTGTTTTCCTGAAAAGTTTGTGCTTTCAACTTCTAACCTCTTATTTTTCTGTTTCTTTACACATGTTCTGCAAACATCAAGCTCACTATGTAACAGTGATAAAATCACATTTCAACATTTTTGTTTTCCTTAAAAGTTCATCCTTTCAACTTCTAACCTCTTATTTTTCTGTTTCTTTACAGAAATTGTACTTTTTAAGCCAATTTTTCTACTATCAAGGTCATTGCTATTCCTTTGCCTTTGACTATATTGTCTCCACTCTGAAACATCCACTTTCATCCTCTCTAGTAACTCAATTTTATTATTTATTTAATATCTCCTTCTTTAAAGGAAACTTTCCTGACCTATTTTCAGTACAAAATCATACTTATACATTATTTTCACCTCCTATATTATTATTTATTTCATGTGACCATATACTGTTGTACCTTGTTCACTGATTGTTTTATTCACATATTTCTCGGCATTGTGCTGAGCACAAGAGACCCAGGAGTGAATAAGATAGACAGGATTCCCTAACTCCCTAATTACCTAACTGTCCCTTCCCCCTACACTTCCCACCTGGTAACCATAACTTTGGTCTCTAAGTCTGTGAGTCTGTTTCTGTTTTGTAAATAAGTTCATTTGTATCATTTCTTTTTAGATTCTGCATACAAGCAATATCATACTGTATTTCTCTTTCTCTGTCTGACTTACTTCACTCAGTATGACAATCTCTAGGTCCATCCATGTTGCTGCAAATGGCATTATTTCATTATCTTTAATGGCTGATGGGAGGCGAGTTTGGGGGAGAATGGATACATGAATATGTATGACTGAGTCACTTTGCTGTGCACATGAAACTGTCACAACATTGTTAATCAGCTCTACTCCAATATAAAATAAAAAGTTAAAAGAAAAAGATAGGACTCTTGCCCTCATGGAGCTTATAATATACTAGAGTTTTCCGAATGCATGTCTTACCTTTTCAGCTATACTGTCAGCTCCTTGAAGTCAGGGGCTATGATCTAAAGTTTGTGATAAATGTGTCTGAGCTAAGAATAATAGAAATGAAAAAAAAAATCAAAATGAACGGGTGAAAGTCTTAAGCCTAGTAACATTCTTGAAAATATCCCTAGGGGGTGTGGACACATTTTCTAGCAAATGGGACATTTATATAGGGCATAATATATTCTGATTTTTAAATACTTTACAGATGAACACTCATTTTTTCAAGTGCATATCACAAGTATCTTAAACATTTATCAATTACACATATATTCACCTATTAATTTCTGATAAACTTTAACCTCATTTTATTAATCCAACCTCATGACTATTGACATTTTGGGCCAGATAATTCTTTGTTGTGTGTTTGTATGTTGTGTGGGGGCCACCTGTGCATTGTAGAATGTTTACCAGCATCTCTGGCCTCTTCCCACTAGATGTGTGTATCACCCCTCCTATCCCACTTGTAACAAACAACAATGTCTCCAGATATTGCCAAATATCCCCTGGGGAGAAAAACCACCCTGGTTCAGAGACACTGCAACCCTATTCTGAGATTCATGGTGAACAGTTGTATGGTAACCTTTATTCCAATATTCAAAATAGGACCCCTGTATTTGCATTTTAGCAGAGGTCTGAGGATTCCCTACACACAAATCATAGTTGATTTTTATACAAGATGTATTATACTCAAGAAATGTTGATATTCTTAGAAATGAATGTGGAATTTGCTTATTCTTTGGCATTACT
This sequence comes from Hippopotamus amphibius kiboko, assembly GCF_030028045.1. Classification (NCBI taxonomy): domain Eukaryota; kingdom Metazoa; phylum Chordata; class Mammalia; order Artiodactyla; family Hippopotamidae; genus Hippopotamus; species Hippopotamus amphibius. The sequence continues at coordinate 68,789,202 of NC_080203.1, read as the reverse complement.
TATCTTTCAGATAAAAACTAACATTTATTAGCTATGCATTGTGATAAGAGTTCTACATGAATTATCTCACTTTAATTCCTATAACAACTCTGAGAAGTTGGTATTATATCTGCAGATGAGAAAACTGATGTTCAGGAAAATCAAATAATTAAAAAAAATTAATTGAAGTATATTTGATTTACAATATTCTGTTAATTTCTGCTGTGCAACAAAGTGGCTCAGTTATACACATATATATTCTTTTAAATTTTCTTGTCCATTATGGTTTATCCCAGGACATTGAATATATTTCCTGTGCTATGCAGTACAAAGTATATTGTTGTTCATCCATTCTATATGTAATAGTTTGTGTCTACTAACCCCAATCTCCCAGTCCATTCCTCTCCCAACCTCTTCTCCCTTGGCAACCACAAGTCTGTTCTCTATGTCTGTGAGTCTGTTTCTGTTTTGTAGATAGGTTCATTTGTGCTGTATTTTAGACTCCACATATAAGTGATAGCATATGGTATTTGTCTCTTTCTGACTTATTTCATTTAGTATGATAATCTCTATCTGCATCCATGTTGCTGCAAATGGCATTATTTTGTTCTTTTTATAGCTGAGTAGTATTCCATTGTATATATATACCAAATCTTCTTTATACATTCATCTGTCAATGGACATCTAGATTGTTTCCAAGTCTTGGCTATTGTGAATAGTGCTTCTATGAACATAGGGGTGCATGTGTCTTTTTGAATTATAGTTTTGTCTGGACATATGCCCAGGAATGGGATTTCTGGATCATATGGTAATTCCATTTTCAGTTTTCTGAGGAACCTCCCTACTGTTTTCCATAGTGGCTGCACCAACTTACATTTCCATGAACAGTGTAGGAGAGTTCCCTTTTCTTCATACCTTCTCCAGCATTTGTTATTTGTAGACTTTAATGATGGCCATTCTGATTGGTGTGAGGTGGTTCCTCATTGTAGTTTTGATTTGCATTTCTCTAATAATTAGTGATGTTGAGCATCTTTTCATGTGCCTATTGGCCATCTGTATGTCTTCTTTGGAGAAATGTCTGTTTAGGTCTTCTGCCATTTTTCAATTGGGTTGTTTGTTTTTTTGTTGTTGAGTTGTATGAGCTGCTTGTATATTTTGGAAATTAAGCCCTTGTCAGTTGCATCGTTTGCAAATATTTTCTTCCATTCTGTAGGCTGTCTTTTCATTTTGTTTATGGTTTCCTTTGCTGTGCAAAATCTTGTAAGTTTGATTAGGTCCCATGTGTTTATTTCTATTGCCTTAGGAGACTAACCTAAGAAAACATTGGTACAATTTATGTCAGATAATGTTTTGCCTGTGCTCTCTTCTGGGAGTTTTATGGTGTCATGTCTTATGTTTAAGTCTTTAAGCCATTTTGAGTTTATTTTTGTTCATGGTGTGAGGGTGTGCTCTAACTTCATTGATTTACATACAGCTTTCCAACTTTCCCAGCTCCACTTGCTGAAGAGACTTTTTCCCATTTTATATTCTTGCTTCCTTTGTCAAAGATTAATTGACCGTCGGTGTGTGGGTTTATTTCTGGGCTCTCTATTCTGTTCCATTGATCTGTATGTCTTTTTTTGTGTGTGTGCCAATACCATATGGTTTTTGTTTCTCTTTTAATTAATTAATTAATTTAAATTTTTGGCTGCTTTGGGGCTTTGTTGCTGTTCTCAGGCTTCCTATAGCTGTGGTGAGCAGGGGTTACTCTTCATTTTGGTGGGCGGGCTTCTCAGTGTAGTGGCTTCTTTTGTTGAAGAGCATGGGCCCTAGGCACATGGACTTCAGGCTCAGTAGTTGCAGCACTCAGGCCCTAGAGCATGTGGGCTTCAGTAGTTGCGCTTGTGGGCTCAGTAGTTGTCACACACAGGCTTGATAGTTGTGGCTCGTGGGCTCCAGAGTGCAGGCTCAGTAGTTCTACCACAGTGTTTTGATTACTTTAGCTTTGTAGTGTTTGAAGTTTGGGAGGGTTATGCTCCAGCTTTGTTCTTTAGGAAACTCAAATAATTTGTCTAAATTTATCCAGTTCATGGTGTAAATGAGTTTCAACTCCAGAACTCTGACAACAAAACCAGTTTACTTTCACACTTACTGACCTTTCTTTCATTGGAGTAATTTAGCAGTAGGAATGAGTTATAGAGTAAATTTTAATACCAGCAGAGGTGGTGGATTAAAATGTTTCCACTTTTACTTTGTGGGAACAGTTATTAACTTTCTCTATTTATGCCCCACCATAAGTTTTCATGTTGTTTAATGATATAAACTACCAAAAACTCATCAGTTTCTGATATGGGTTTCTAAACTAGAAGGGAAAGAGATTGATCTCCACTACATGCAAGTATATCAAGGGTGTTAGAAGGTTAAAGATCTAGTCACTCTGTGGTAAACACTTCAGTAGGATTACAGAGGTTTCAGTGGTTTTGTTGATCTTTTTTTCTAGTTAAAAGTAATATATGTTTACTTATGATACAGTTTAAAGGATAGTGTGCTACAATGAGAAAGTACTATTCTGGGAATCAGGAGATTTCAGAAATTTTAGTTTTGGTTCTTAATGTACTTAAAACCCTGAGTAATTTATTTCTCTGCTCTGGACCTCAGATTTCTCACTTGTGAAAGGAAGGATAGTAGCCCACGTGATTTCTAAGGTCCTTTTAAGCTCTGATGTGCTAAAATATTTGTGTTGTAGAAAATTCCTCTGAAAGAAATAGAAATCATAAATATCACATATAACACTATTAAGGCTTCAGTGTTTAAATAAAAAATAATTGGAATTTGGATTATAGTAGAAATTCAAAATTATATACAATCCTAAAGTTATTCATTCCTTAAGGTTTTTTTATTTATTGTCCTAGATATGATTGTTATTTAACTGCATTCTTGCCTAAAGACTTTTTTTCCCTCACATTTCCTCTAGATGGTGCTCCATAACCACAAAAATCACTCCTTTAGGCTAGAAGCTATTAAGAATTATTCTTAGTCAAGAATATACTCTCCTTTATTTTCAAATTCTCTATTATATTTTATCAGTGTCACAATTTATAGGATGCCAGCACTATAAAGTATGAATATATTTTTCTAAGTTTTACGAATGTATTTAATATAGCACAAAGCACCATCTGTATGGAATCATATCATCTGTTATGCTGTGTACTGATCTCATTTCTCATATCTGTGTTATGGAAGCCAGCCATTAATTGATGTTAGGTGTTTAGCATTCTGTTGATCTGTTAGACAATGTGTACACCACTTATAAAATGAAGCTTTTGGGAATTCTCTGGTGGTCCAGTGGTTAGGACTCTGCAGGGCGCATGGGTTCAATCCCTGGTTTGGGAACGAAGATCCCACAAGTTGCTTAGCATGGCCAAATAAGTAAATAAAATGAAGCTTTTAAAAACATAGGACACCTTGAGTTAAGTTTTCTTTACACATATTCAGCAGATATATAATGAATATTTGAAAGGCAAAGTTTTACTTATATGTTATATATTTCTTATTATAATATTTATTCTTTCTTTTTTAAAATACACATAAATTTACCACTGTAACCATTTTATTTATTTATTAATTTTTTTATTTTTTATTTTTTTAATTTTATTTTTGGCTACGTTGGGTCTTTGTTGCTGCTCATGGGCTTCCTCTAGTCGTGGTGAACAATGGCTGTTCTTCATTGTGGTGTGCAGACTTCTCATTCTAGTGGCTTCTCTTGTTGCAGAAGGCTCCAGGGTACATGGACTCAGTAGTTGTGGCTCACGGGCTCTAGAGCACAAGCTCAATAGTTGTGGCATATGGGCTTAGTTGCTCTGCCACCATTGGGATCTTCCTGGACCAGGGATCGAATCCATGTCCCCAGCATTGGCAGGCAAATTCTCAACCATTGTGCCACCAGGGAAGTCCCTATAATATTTATTATTTCACAAAAATACTAAAACTTCATACATAAGGGGACTTCTTTGGGGGGTCCAGTGGTTAAGAATCAACCTTCCAATGCAATGGACGCAGGTTTGATCTCTGGTCAGAGAACTAATATCCCACATGCCACGGGGCAACTAACCCTGTGCACTGGAACAAAAGATCCCACATGCTAAAACAAGATCCCGTATGTCACAACTAAGACCTGATGCAGCCAAAAATAAATAGATAAATAAATATTTTAACCCCCCCCAAAAAAAAACCAAAAAAGAACTTCATACATAGGAAAGATCTTAGACCAAACATTTTTTTTTACTTGTATTTATAAAAAGGGTCATAAATGTCTTTTAATTTAAAAAAATTTACTGCTGCATTTTGTCTTTATTAAGTATTCTATCATTCTTTAGTGCTCTCATCTCTTTAAGGAACTAATTATCTCTGTAAATCTAATCCCTTACCATCACTCTGCTTCTCACCTTAACCCTGAATGTTAATGATGCCAATTCCTTGGTATCTCAACATATTGAGGGTACAAACTTGAAAGATAAGATGAGTTGTCTCTGAAGATTTTATTTGTGGGTTTTATCAGATACGATTTTATATTTAACTGTCATTTTAAAAGAAGTACTCAGCAAATGTTTAAATTTAACTAACTTTGAATGTTTTAATTTTGTGTTCATTGATTGTTATATAGTGTAATTAATTTCTTTTTTAAAAATTTTATCTGAGTACAGTTGATATACAATGTTATGTTAGTTTCACGTGTATAGCGAAGTGAATCAATTATATATATATATACATATATATCCTCTTTTTTAGTAAACTTATTTATTGGCTGTATTGGGTCTTCATTGCTGTGCATGGGGTTTCTCTAGTTGCAGTGAGCGGGGGCTAACTCTTTGTTGTGGTGCGTGGACTTCTCATTGTGGTGGCTTCTCTTGTTGTGGAGCATAGGCTCTAGGCACGTGGACTTCAGTAGTTGTGGCACTCAGGCTCAGTAGTTGTGGCTTGAGGGCTCCAGAACACAGGCTCAGTAGTTGTAGCCCACAGGCTTAGTTGCTGTGCATGTGGGATCTTCTCGGACCAGGGCTGGAACCTGTGTACCCTGCAGTGGCAGGCAGATTCGGAACCACCGCGCCACCAGGGAAGTCCCTCTACTCTTTTTTTTGTTTTAGATTATTTTCCCATATAGGCCATTACAGAGTATTGAGAAGAGTGCCCTGTGCTATACAGCTGGTTCTTATTAGTTACGTAATTTTTATATATAGAAGTGTGTATATGTCAATCCAAATCTCTCAATTTATCCCTCCCCCCATATCCCCTGGTAACAATAAGTTTGTTTTCTACATCTGTGGCTCTACTTCTGTTTTGTAAATAAGTTCATTTGTACCTTTTTCTTTTAAGATTCCACATATAAGCGATTTCATGTGATATTTGTCTTTCTCTGACTTCACTCAATATGACAATCTCTAGGTCCATCCACGTTGCTGCAAATGACACTAATTTGCTATTTTTTATGGCTGAGTAATATTCCATTGTATGTATGCACCACCTCTTCTTTATCCATTCCTGAGATGATGAACACTTTCCATGTGCTGGCTATTGTAAATAGTGCTGCAATGAACATTTGGGTGCATGTATCCTTTTGAATTATGGATTTCTCTGTATATATGCCAAGGAGTAGGATTGCTGGGTCATATGGTAGTTCTGTTTCTAGTTTTTTAAGGAATATCCATATTTTTCTCCATAGTGGCTGTACCAATTTACATTTCCACCAACAGTGTAGGAGGGCTCCCTTTTCTCTGCACCCTCTCCAGCATTTATTGTTTGTTAGTGTAATCAATTTCTTAAGAGCAAACCATGTGATATCTATTTTTAAACGATTTAAAGTTTTTTATTTTTATTTTTAATTGAAGTGTAGTGGATTAACAATATTATATTATTTTCAGGTGTACAACACAGTGATCCAATATTTTTTATAGATAATACTTTATTTAAAGTTATTACAAAATAATGGCTATATTTCCCTATGCTGTACAATATAGCCTCGCTGCTTATGTATTTTACAAACAGTGATTTGTATCTCTTAATCTCATATCCCTATCTTGCCACTCCCTCTTCCATCTCACAGTAGTAACCATCAGTTTGTTCTCTATATCTGTGAGTCTGTTTCTGTTTTGTTATACAAATTTGTTTGTTTTAATTTTTAGATTCTCCATATAAGTGATAACATTGTCTTGCTTATTTTGCTAAGCATAATACTCTCTAGATCCACTCACGCTGTTGCAAATTTCATCCTTTTTATGGCTAATGTTCCATTGTATATATAGAGAGAGCACACTTTCTGTATCCATTCATCTGTTGGTGGACCCTTAGTTTGGCTCCATATCTTGGCTATTGTAAATAGTGCTGCTATGAACATTGGGGCACATGAATCTTTTTGAATTAGTGTTTTCATTTTCTTTAGATATATACCCAGAAGTGGGATTGATGGATCATATGGTAGTTCTATTTTTAGGTCTTTGAGGAACCACCATACTGTTTTCCATAGTGGCTGCACCAATTTACAGTCCCACCAACAGTCACTCCCACCAAGAGTATACAACAGTTCCCTTTTCTCTGCATCCTCACCAACATTTGTTATTTTTTTAAGGACATTTATTGCAATATAACTGACATACAATAAATTGCATATATTTAAATTGTACAATTTGATATTTTTTTCTTATTAGTAATGTATATATGTCAATCCCAATCTCCCAATTCATTCCCCCCCAACTCACCCCCACTTTACCCCCTTGGTGTCCATATGCTTGTTCTCTATATATGTGTCTCTATTTCTGTCTTGCAAACTGGTTGATCTGTACCATTTTTCTAGATTCTGAATATATGTGCTAATATACAATATTTGTTTTTCTCTTTTTGACTCACTTCACTCTGTATGACAGTCTCTAGGTCCATCCATGTCTCTACAAATGTCCCAATTTCCTTCCCTTTTGTGGCTGAGTAATATTCCAGTGTATATATGTACCACATCTTCTTTATCCATTCATCTGTTGATGGACATTTAGGTTGCTTCCATGACCTGGCTATTGTAAATAGTGCTGTAGTGAACATTGGGGTGCGTGTGTCTTTTTGAGTTATGGTTTTCTTTGGGTATATGCCCAGTAGTGGGATTGCTGGGTCATATGGTAATTCCATTTTTAGTTTTTCAAGGAACCTCCATACTCTTCTCCATAGTGGCTGTATCCATTTACATTCCCACCAACAGTGCAAGAGTGTTCCTTTTTATTCACACCCCTTTCCATCATTTACTGTTTGTAGATTTTCTGATGATGCCCATTCTAACCTGTGTGAGATGATACCTCATTGTAGTTTTGATTTGCATTTCTTTAATAATTAGTGATGTTGAGCAGCTTTTCATGTGCCTCTTGGACATCTATATGTCTTCTTTGGAGAATTGCCTATTTAGGTCTTCTGCCCATTTTTTGATTGGGTTATTTGTCTTTTTGATATTGAGCTGCATGTTTGTATATTTTGGAGATTAATCCTTTGTCTGTTGATTCATTTGCAAATATTTTCTCCCATTGTGAGTGTTGTCTTTTCATCTTGTTTAGTTTCCTTTGCTGTGCAAAAGCTTTTAAGTTTCATTAGGTCCCACTTGTTTATTTTTTTATTTTTTTTTAAATTTGCATTACTCTAGGAGGTGTGTCAGAAAGGAACTTTCTGTGATTTATGTCATAGAGTGTTCTGCCTATGTTTTCCTCTATGAGTTTTATAGTGTCCTGCCTTACATTTAGGTCTTTAATGCATTTTGAGTTTATTTTTATGTATGGTGTTAGGGAATGTTCTAATTGCATTCTTTTACTTGGAGTTGTCCAGTTTTCCTAGCACCACTTATTGAAGAGGCTCTTTTCTCCATTGTATATCTTTGCCTCCTTTATCATAGATTAGTTGACCTTATATGCATGAGTTTATCTCTGGGCTTTCTATCCTGTTACATTGATCTATATTTCTGTTTTTGTGCCAGTACCATATTGTCTTGATTACTGTAGCTTTGTAGCAAACATTGTTACTTGTGGTCTTCTTAACGATAGCCATTCTGACAGGTGTGAGGTTATATGTCATTAATTTGCATTTCTCTGATGATTAGAAGATGTTGAGCATCTTTTCATTTGCCTGCTGGGCATCAGTATGTCTTCTTGGGAAAAATGTCTATTCAGGTCTTTTCATTTTTTAATTTTTTTTACATTGAGTTGTATGAGCTTTTTATATATTTTGGTTATTAGCCCCTTATCTGTCATATCATTTGCAAGTATTTTCTCCCTTTCAGTGTGTTGTCTTTTCATTTTGTTTTTGGTTTCCTTTTCTGTGCAAAATCTTTTAAGTTTAATTAGGTCCCATTTTTATATGTTTCCTTCCACTTCCTTTGCCTGAGGAGACAGATCCAAAAACATACTGCTACAATTTATGTCAAAGAGTGTTCTGCCCATGCTCTCTTCTAGAGGTTTCATGGTTTCAGGTCTTACATTTAAGTCTTTAATCCATTTTCAGTCTATTTTTGTATGTGGTGTGAGACAATGTCCTAATCTCATTCTTTTACATGGAGTTGTTCAGTTTTCCCAGCATCACTTATTGAAGAGACAGTCTTTTCTTAATTGTATATTCTTGTCTCTTTTGTCATATATTAATTGACCATAAATGTATGGGCTTATTTCTGGGCTCTGTATTCTGTTCCATTGATCTGTATGTCTGCTTTTGTGACAGTACCATGCTGTTTTGATTACTTTAGCTTTGTAGTATAGTATGGATTCAGGAAGTGTGATACCTCCAGCTTTGTTCTTTTTTCCCAAGTTTACTTTGACATTTCAGGATCTTTTGTGGTTTCTGTACATTTTAGGATTATGTGCTCTAGTTATGTAATAATTGTCATGGATATTTTGATAGGGATTGCATTAAATCTATAGATTGCTTTGGATAGTATGGACATTTAAAAATATTAACTCTTCCAATCCAAGATCCCAGGATATCTTTCCATGTCTTTGTTTTATTTTCTTTTTTTTAAATAAATTTATTTATTTATTTATTTATTTATTTATTTATTTATTTATTGTCTTCTTTGGGTCCTTGTTGCTGTGCACAGGCTTTCTCTAGTTGCAGTGAGTGGGGGCTACTCTTTGTTGTGGTGCATGGGCTTCTCATTGCAGTGGCTTCACTTGTTGTGGAGTATGGGCTCTAGTCACATGGGCTTCAGCAGTTGTGGCACATGGGCTCAGTAGTTGTGGCACTCAGGCTCAGTAGTTGTGAAATATGGGCTTAATTGCTCTGTGGCATGTGGGATCTTCCCAGCCCAGGGATCGAACCTATGTCCTCTGCATTGGCAGGCAGATTTGTAACCACTGTGCCAACAGGGAAGTCCCTACAATTGCTGTATTATTGATTTTAGTAGCTGTATTAGTTATCTGTAGCTTTGTAACAAATTACCTTAAAATTTAAAGGCTTAAACAGCAAACATTTTTCTCACAGTTTCTGTGGGTGTGGATTCTGGGCACAGTTTAGTTGGATGCCTCTGGCTCAGGGATTTTCACAAAACTCTATTCAAAATGTTGGGTGTGGCTGCTGTAATCTCAAGGCTCATTTGGGCGAGGATTTGCTTCCCGTCTCACGCACATGATTCCTGGTAGGCCTCAGGTTCTTGGTAGATATCAGGTTATTGCCATTAGAGCCTCTTCATAGAGCTGCTCACAACATGATAGTTAGCTTCTCTCAGAGCAAGTAAACTAGACTGAAAGGAAGGTACACATGATGGATGCCACAGTTTTTTCTTAAGCTAATTTTGGAAGTGACATCCCATCACTTTTTCTGTATACTGTTTGTTATAAGCAAGACATTAAGTCCATCCTACACCTAAGGGGAGGAGATTACACATAAGGACATCCTTATCAGAAAATGGAGATCACTGAAGGCCTTCTTAGAGGCTCCCTACCATGATAGCTTTTTTTTTTTAATATCTATTTATTTAGTCTGTGCCGGGTCTTAGTTGCTGCATGCATGCAGTATCTTCATTGTAGCATGTGGGATATTTTAGTTGCAGCATGTGGACTCTTAGTTGACGTATGCATGTGGGGCCTACTTCCCTGACCAGGGATCGAACCCGGCCCCCCTGCATTGGGAGCATGGAGTATTACCCACTGGACCACCAGGGAAGTCCTGCATGGTAGCTTTTTAAATCTATCGTTTTAAAGATGGATGACACTTTGAGATGTTTTACTATAACTAATTCAACATAGTAAATTTCAGTAAATCCAGAATGGTTGGAAGTAAGCATATCCTAATTAATTAACTGAATATATTTTTGGCATTCCTATATAATCCATAATAATTATTAAAGTTAAATGTTGATACTTCCAGTTCCAGCCAAGATGGAGTAGCTCAACTCCTCACTAGACCTCCCTCTTACAATTAAAGAGCCTTGGACATAACACAACAAACAAATATATAAAGTGAAAGAAGTTCAGACAAACTAGGGATATTGGCACTTGGGGAACATGGGTAGTGAGTTAACGAGGTGGTATAAGGCATTGCTAGTGGACACCCCTCCACCTCCCATGTCACATAGGACCCACCCAGTGTAAAGCTGTATTTCTAGCTCCCACTCAGTAACAACATGGGGGTACAAATCATTGCTCTACTTTTGCCAGGCAGGAGTCAGCACAGCTGAATTTATACCTCCAGCTGGAGCTCTATACCATATTCAAAGAGACTGAATGCCTGTAAAAAAAAAAAAAAGTTAAATAAATAAATAAATAGATAGAATCCAGAGTCTCACAACATAATCTGAAAATGAAGAATCGGGATGACTATACGTGAATAAGAAAACACAATCAACAGATACCAACACCAATATCACACATGTAATTAATTATCTGACAAGGATTTTAAAGCTACTGAAAAATACTTAAATGAGCAATTACAAATACACTTGAAACAAATAAAAAATTGAAAGTCTCACCAAAGAAATAGAAAATAAAAAGAAGAACCAAATGGAAATTTTAGAACTGAAAATACAATATCTGAACAACAAAAAAAAACTGGATGGTTTCAATAATGGAATAAATATGACAGAAGTAATCAGTCAACTTGATGTATAACAATAGAATTTACCCAATCTGAACAACAGAGAGAAAATAGGCAAAAAATAAATGACAAGAGCCTTAGAGATCCGTGGGACAAAACAAAACCAGACTCATTAAGACAAAGAGGGAGAGGGCTCAAATCAATAAAATTAGAAATGAAAAAGGAGAAATTATAACAGACACCACAGAAATACAAAGCATCATAAGAGACTACTACAGGCAACTATATGCCAATAAAATGGAGAACCTAGAAGAAATGGACAAATTCTTAGAGAGGTACAGTCTCCTGAGACTGAACCAGAAAGAAATAGAAAATATGAAGAGACCAATCCCAAGTACTGAAGTTGAAACTGCAATTAAAAAACTCCCAACAAACAAAAGTCCAAGACCAGATGGCTTCACAGGTGAATTCTATCAAATATTTAGAGAAGAGTTAACACCTATCCTTCTGAAAATCTTCAAAAAAATTGCAGAGGAAGGAACATCCCCAAGTGCATTCTATGAGTCCAATATCACCATGATACTAAAACCAGGCAAAGATACCACAAAAAGACATTACAAGCCAATATCACTAATGAACTTAGATGCAAAAGTCCTCAACAAAATACTAGCAAACAACTACCAACAACACAGTAAAAGAATCATACACCATGATCAAGTGGGATTTATCCCATAGATGCAAGGATTCTTCAATATCCACAAATCCATCAGTGTAACACACCACATCAACAAATTGAAGAATAAAAACCATATGATCATCTAAATAGAGGCAGAAAAAGGTTTTGACAAAATTCAACACCGATTTATGATAAAAACTCTCCAGAAAGTGGGCCTAGAGGGAATCTATCTCAACATAATAAAGGTCATATTTGACAAACCCACAGCAAACATCATTATCAATTGTGAAAAACTGAAAGCATTTCCTCAAAGATCAGGAACAAGACAAGGGTGCCCACTCTCACCACTGTTATTCAACATAGTTTTGGAAGTTTTAGCCACAGCAATCAGAGAAGAAAAAGAAATAAAAGGAATCCAAATTGGAAAAGAAGTAAAACTGTCACTGTTTGCATATGACATCATACTGTACATAGAAAATCATAGATGCTATTGGAAAACTACTAGATATCATCAATGAATTTGATAAAGTTGCAGGATACAAAGTTAATATATAGAAATCCTTTGCATTTCTATACACTAATAATGAAAGATCAGAAAGAGAAATTAAAAGAACAATCCCATTTACCATCACAGCAAAAAGAATAAAATACCTAGAAGTAAAACTACCTAAGGAGGCAATAGACTCTGAAAACTATAATATGCTGATGAAAAAAATCAAAGATGACACAAATAGATAAAGGGATATAGCATGTTCTTCTATTCGAAGAAGAAATATAGTCAAAAAGACTTTACCCAAGGCCATCTACATATTCTATGCAATCCCTATCAAATTACCAATGGCATTTTTCACAGAACTAGAACAAAAATCTTAAAATTTGTATGGAGACATAAAAGACCCTGAATAACCAAAGCAATCTTGAGAAAGAAAAATAGAGCTGTGTGAATCAGAGCCCCTGACTTCAGACTATACTACCAAGGTACCATAGTCAACACAGTATGGTACTGGCATAAAAACAGAAATATAGATCAATGGAATCAGATAGAAAGCTCAGAAATAAACCCATGCACCTATGGTCAACTAATTTATGAGGAAGGATGCAAAACAATACAATGGAGAGTAGACTGTCTCTTCAATAAATCGTTCTGGGAAAACAGGACAACTACATGGGAAAAAATGAAATAGAAGATTCCTTAACAGCATACACAAAAATAAACTCAAAATGGATTAGAGACCTAAATGTAAGCCTGGATATTATAAAATTCTTAGAGGAAAACATAGACAGAACACTCTTTGACATAAGTTGTAGCAATATCTTTTTCAATTTGCCCCCTAGAGTAATGGAAATAAAAACAAAAATAAACTAATGGGACCTAATTAATCTCAAAAGCTTTTACACAGCAGAGGAAACCATCAACAAAAAGAAAAGACAACTTGCAGAATGGGAGAAAATATGTGCAAATGATGCTACCGACAAGGGATTAATCTCCAAAATATACAAACAGCCCATGCACCTCAAAATCAAGAAAACAAACAACCCAATCAAAAAAATGGGCAGAAGACCAAAATGGACATTTCTTCCAAAAAGACATACAGAGGGCCAAAAGTCCTATGAAAAGATGTCCAAAAATAATTGCTAATTATTAGAGAAATGCTAATCAAAACTATGAGATATCACCTCACACGAGTCAGAATGGCCATCATCAAGAAGTCTACAAACACTAAATGCTGGAGACAGTGTTAAGAAAAGGGAACCTTCCTACACCATTGGTGGTAATGTAAATTGGTACAGCCGCTATGGAGAACAGTAGAGAGGTTCCTTTAAAAACTAAAAATAGAGCTACCACATGATTCAGCAATTCTATTCCTGGGCATATATCTGGTTTGAAGAGATACATGCACCCCAATGTTTATTGCAGTGCTGTTTCTTTCTTTTTTTTTTTTTTTTTTTTGGCTGCATTGGGTCTTTGTTGCTGCACGCAGGCTTTCTCTTGTTGCAGCAAGCAGGGGTTACTCGTTGTTCTGGTACATGGGGTTCTCATTGCAGTGGCTTCTTTTGTTGTGGAGCATGGGCTCTAGATGTGTGGGCTTCAATAGTTGTAGTGTGTGGGCTCAGTAATTGTGGTGTGTGGGCTCAGTAATTGTGGCTTGTGGACTCTAGAGCACAGGTTCATTAGTTGTGCATGGGCTTAGTTGCTCCATGGCATGTGGGATCTTCCTGGACTAGGGATTGAACCTGTGTCCTCTGCATTGGCAGATGGATTCTTAACCACTGTACCACCAGGGAAATCCCTGAAGTGCTATTTACAATAGCCAAGACATGGAAGCAACCCAAATGTCCACTGACAGATGAATGGATAAAGAAGATGTGGCACATATATACAATGGAATATTATTCAGTCATTAAAAAGAATGAAATAATGGCATTTGCAGAAACATGGATGAACCCAGAGATTATCATACTAAGTGAGGTAAGTCAGACAGAGAAAGACAAATAACATATGATATCACATGTGCAGAATCTAAAAAAAAAAGATATAAATGAACTTAATTACAAAACAGAAATAGACTCACACATTTAATGAGTGAAATTATGGTTACCAAGGGAGTAGTGGGGGGGAGGGATATATTGGGAGCTTGGGACTGACATGTTCACACTGCTATATTTAAAATAGATAACCAACAAGGACCTACTGTATAGCACAGGGAACTTTGCTCAATACACTTGTAACAACTTAAATGGGAAAATAATTTGAAAAAGAATAGATACACATATATGTAAAACTGAATCACTTTGCTGTACACCTGAAATGAATACAACATTGTTAATCAACTCTACTCCAATATAAAAGAAAAATACTTAAAAAATTAGTCTGCTATACCTTCCTTCTAGTATGTTTTTCATTTCAGTGACCAGGTTCTTCAGTTCTGACTGGTGCTTTTTTATATTTTCTAATTTTTGTAAAAATTCTCACTGCATTCTCTATTTTTTCCCCTAATTCTCTTAACATTCTTATCACTAATGCTTTGAATACTTTATCTGGTAAATTGTTTATTTCTATTTTATTATTTATTTGTCAGGGTCTTTCTTTTCCTCTTTCAATTGGGACAGGTTCTTCTGTCTTTTTATTTAGCTTATCTTTTCTTGCCTCTATGAATTTAGGTAAAAGAGTTACCAGTTGAACTCTTGACAGAGTGTCCTTATGTGGGAGCATCCCTATACAGTCTGTGTGTGCCTAGTGCCTTTGGTGGGAGAGCGGGATTTGACATGAACAGAAGTCACGTCTTTACTTATGGTGTACTGGTAGCTATCACGTTGGTAGGAGATTGGAATGGAGATGGAGGGGCTAAGACTGGAGCCAGATGTGAGTGAAGACTTCTCCTATCAGAGGCAGGGTTGGATCCCGAGTTGATGGAGCTGTAGCCTTGAGGGTTGTGTCCAAGTTGTCTCTGTTTCCTTTACATGTGTGTTCTCGCCTGTTCCAGCACTGGTACCCATGCCCCAGAGGGGAGAAGTGCTGGAGCAACAGGGGCCTGTGTGGGATCTTGGCTTGTGTTGGAGCACAGGCTGTGGGGGGCCAGCCACAGACAGAGGTCTGGAGTGCCTCCAACATGCTCTCTGCACAACCACCAGCAATGGTAGTCCCCACTGAGTCTGAGTATACTTTGTTGCTCACAGCTGATCAGTACTCTCTGTTGTCAAGCCATGCCACAGGCAGGTGGGACCTGCATGGGCTTTCTGCATGTATGGGGTATGGGCTGCAGGGATCTGACTGCCATCAGAGACTGTGATTGCCCCTGAAGTTCTGCCCATGCAAGTGTCAGCAATGCCCAACCCCACTATGCTCAGATGCCACCCTGAGTTTAAGTCCCTCTGCATCCTATGGCTGATCTCTCTACCTGGTCATGGAAGCTTTTGCCTCAGTGTGGATCTGTGAGTTGAAGTAAGTGGGGCTGGAACATTCACTTGGCTCAGGCTGCAGTGTGTTCTGGGGCTGTTGTGGGAAACTGGGCAGCCATTGGTGTAGTCCTCAATCTGTACTCTCTACCCTGCCTCTGGAGCAAGCCAGTGCTTGTGCACTACTCACAAGGAGAGTCCAGGCTTCCAACTAGCCCTCCTGTTAGTCCCAGGGGCCTCATCTTCCCTATGTTGGACCCCAGTACTGGGGCACCCAGTATATGGTTCGAACTGCTCACTCCCCAGGGCATATCTCCACCTGTGCATTCTCCCTTTTCCTCTGAGTTCCATCCCAGGGGCGCAGGTCCTGACATAATTATTTCTCTTCCCTTCTTACCTGATTATATGTGGATCTTTGTCTTTCTGCCAGTTTCTAGTTAGTTTTCAGTAAGAATTGTTCCACGCATAGGTGTATTTTTAATGTGTTTATGGGGGGAGATGAGTTCCATGTCCTCCTACTTCATGATCTTGATCTGGCCCCCAACTCATCTTTTTGATTTAACTTTCCATTCACAAGGCTATATTCCTAACTTAAAGCCTCCTTGTCACTTCATATTTGATAATATGTAGTATCTCCATAATAGAACTCCCTGTCCATAATCTCTTCCTTCATTCCATCCTACATAAGGCCACCAGGAATTTCTAAAAAGCAATCTGATGCTATCACTCTCATTTACTCACAAGATAATTTTAAGCTTATATATGTAGCCATATAGCCTACAAAGCTCTTAACAATATGTCTCCAACTCACCTTTCCAGCTTCATCACCTTCCAGCTTTTTCCTCCACAAATGCATTCATATTCTCTCTCTCTCTCTCTCCCCCTCCCTTCCTCCCCCACCCACATCAACATCTGTCTAGTTGTCATTTCCTGAACATTTACAGAACTTCTCTAGCTCTGTCTTTGCTCATACCAGTCCCCTTCATGGACTGAGAGACACGTCCTTCAAGGTGCAGCTCAAATTTCTTCTCTTCTGTCAAGAAGACTTCTGTAAATCTAGCACTGATGTGCACTTGCCAATTGTTTGATCTTGGACAAGTTACTTAACTTCTTTAGGTTTTAGTTCCTTCAATCTGTAAAAAGCAGATAATCAAAAATTATTTCACATTTCTGCTCTCTACAGTTTTGTGTGAGAAAAAATAAAAGCAAAAGTGATAGGAAAATAAAAATATGATTGCTGAACAGCAAGGTTTTGAAGCAGAAAACTTACTTTTTCCACTCACAACTTTTAAAAATAGAAATTTTAAGTATCCATAATTTTTATGAACTTTGTATGGTAAAGAGATAGATCATGTCTATATGATAGCTATTTAGGAAGAGGCACCCCAAAAGGTGACATTTCAGTTTGAATAAAACCTCTTGTATCTTATAGTTCACAATGTATTTTCATATATAGTTCTTCCTTTGAACTAAATGTTAGAAATGTTAGATTAAATATATTTTGTGTATGAAAAAATAAGTAATTTATATGGTTGTTGTGGAGATTGAATGAAATAACCACTGAGCATAGTGCTTTGGAAAATTATAGGCCCTCCAAAATGTTAATTCCTCCTAACAGTTACCACACCTCATTCAGATACAAACTCGGTCTTCAGTGCTCTTATTATTCATTGTATATATTTCTATTGTAGCACTTAACATCTTATAGATAATTTTTTTTGTATTTCCAGCTAGTTATGAGCTTCCTAGTAGAAGGGCCCTTGTTTTATTATTTTTCAACTGCATATTGTGAACCAGGTGCTATTGTGAACCAGGTGCTATTGTAATCTTTCTTACATGTTATTGATTCTTATGTCCTCTGAACTTTCTTGTTCATGCTATTAAAATAACTCATGTTCATATATAATTTTCTGAAACTGGTGATGCCTTTAATAGTAATATATGTTATTTTTCATTTCAAAGTGGTCAAGAGGGATTTTAATCCATTACATTCTCTCTCCTATCTGTCTTTTGACTTACAGAGTAAGTTTATAATAGAACTTTTCATATTTTTCTTCTTTTATTGAGCTATAATTGACATATATTAGTTTCAGGTGTGCAACACAAAAATTTGATATTTGTATATGTTGTGAAATGATCACCACAATAAATCTAGCAACCATCCATCACCGTATTTAGTTACACAATTTTTTCTTGTAATGAGAACTTTTAAGATTTACTGTTTTAAACCTGGTGTACCCCCCAAAAAAATAAAATAAAATAATAATAAAAAAAAAAAAAAAAAAAAAAAAGATTTACTGTTTTAGGAACCCTTAAATACATAATAGAGTATTATTAACTGTAGTCAATATGCTGTACATTACAGCCCCAGGACATTAATTTTATAACTGAAAGTTTTTAGCCTTTGACCCCTTCAACTATTTTGTCCACCCTCAACCCCCACCTCTGGCAATCACCAATATGTTCTCTGTATCTATGAACTTGATTGTTGTTGTTTTGTTTTTTGGATTCCACATATAGGCGAGATCACACAGTATTTGTCTTTATCTGTCTAACTTATTCCACTAGACATAATACCCTCCAGGTCCATCCATGTTATTGCAACTTTCATTCTTTGTTATTTCTTTGTCTGTTGATGAACACAGATTCCTTCCATATCTTGGCTATTGTAAATAAGACTGCTATGCATATTGGGGTGTATGTATCTTTTCAAATTAGCATTTTTATTTTCTTCAGATATGTCCAGCTGTGGAATTTCTTTTTTTTTAATGAATTTATTTATTTAGGCTGCTTTGGGTCTTCATTGCTGCACATGGGCTTTCTCTAGTTGTGGTGAACAGGGGCTACTCTTTGTTGCAGTGTGCGGGCTTCTCATGTGGTGGCCTCTCCTGCTGTGGAGCATAGGCTCTAGGCATGTGGGCTTCAGTAGTTGTGGCAGGCAGGCTCAGTAGTTGTGGCTCATGGGCTCTAGAGTGCAGGCTCAGTAGTTGTGCTGCACAGGCTTAGTTGCTCCACAGCACGTGGAATCTTCCCAGACCAGGGCTCGAACTCATGTTCCCTGCATTGGCAAGCGGATTCTTAACCACTGTTCCACCCGGGAAGTACCAGGAGTGGAATTTCTGGATCATATGGTTTTATTTTTAGTTTTTTGAGGAACCACCGTATGGTTTTTCTCAGTGGCTGTACTAATTTACATTCCCACCAACGGTGTACAAGGGTTCCATTTTCTCCACATACTGGCCACATTTGTAATTTGTGGTCTTTTGGCAAGAGTAATTCTGACAAGTGTGAGGTGATATCTCAGTGTGGTTTTAAGTTGCATTTCTCTGATGATTAGAGATGTCGAGCATCTATTCATGTGCCATTTGGCCATCAGTATGTCTTTGGAAAAATGTCTATTCAGGTTTTTTGTTCAGTTTTTAATTGGATTTTTTTTGATATTGCTTTGTATGAGCTATTTATTTATTTTGCATATTAGTTCCTTATCTGTCATATCATTTGCAAATGTTTTCTCACATACAGTAGATTGTCTTTTAATTTTGTTGATGATTTCCTTTGCTATGCAAAAGCTTTTAAGTTTAATTAAATCCCATTTGTTTATTTTTACTTTGTTTTCTTTGCCTTAGGAGACAGATCACAAAAAAATATTGCTACAATTTATGTCAAACTGTGTTCTGCCTATGTTTTCTTCTAGGAGTTTTAATATTCCCAGCCTTACATTTATGTCTTTAATCAATTTTGAGTTTATTTTTGTATATGATGTGAGAAAATGTTCTAATTTCATTCTTGTACATGTAGTTATCAAGTTTTCCCAGTGCCACTCATTGAAGAGACTGTCATTTCTCTGTTGTATATTCCTGCCTACTTTGTTTTAGATTAATTGACCCTAAGTGTTTGGGTTTATTTCTGGGCTGTCTATTCTGTTCCATTGATCTATGTGTTTGTTTTTGTCCCAGTACCATATTGTTTTGATTTCTGAAGTTTTGTAGTTTAGTCTGAAGTTAGGTAGTGTGATACCTCCAGCTCTGTTATTCTTTCTAAGATTGTTGTGATTGTTTGAGGTCTTTCATGGTTCTTTACAAATTTTAAAATTATTTGTTCTAGTTTTGTTAAAGACATTATTCATATTTTGAAAGAGACTTCTTTGAATCTGTAGATTGCCTCAGGTATTATGGTTTTTGCAGTGTATTTTGTTTTTTGGCCATGTTGTGTGGCTTGTGGGATCTTATTTCCATGACTGAGGATTGACCCAGGCCCTTGGCAGTGAGAGCACAGAGTCCTGACCACTGGACTGCCAGGAAATTCCTAACAGTGTATTTTTTTCTGAAACATTTTAGTTTTTATTTGTGAAAGCTTGATTTAGGTCCTTTTTAAATATCTTTCTTGTCTCTTGTTGACTTTTTGAACACAAGGAATTGAGTTATTCCTTTTAATGTAATGTCTTAATTTTTTTTGGTAATTCTAACATCTTATCAGTTCTTGGTTAATTTCAATTGAATGATTTATATCCTCTTTTTGAGCCTTATTTTCCTGATTCTTTGCAGTCCTGGTATATTTCATTGAATGCCAGGTATTGTCAATTTTAATTTCAGGTGCTGTGTGTTTTTGTATTTTTACCAGTATTTTTTACCTTTATTCTAGCATGCAGTTATTTAGAGATAGTTTTACTCTTTCAGATCTTTTTAAAATAATTTTTTCTGTATGGGACTCTCTGTGCTTCTTGGACTTGGTGAATTATTTCCTTTCCCATGTTGGGGAAGTTTTCCACTATAACCTCTTCAAAGATTTTCTCAGACCCTTTCTTGTTTTCTTCTTCTTCTGGGATGCCTATAATTCGAATGTTGGTACGTTTAAGGTTATCACTGAGGTCTCTGAGGCTTAAAATAATTTTTTAAAGGCATGTAAAGCCATTCCCAGAGCTACTTATTTCCCACTACTGAGGTAAGTCCTTTCTGAGTACCCTACCCAATATCTTATTAATTAATATTTCTTGTTAGGGGATATATTGGCACTGTTTCTGGCTCTGTGTTAGTGCTGGGTGCTATTATCTCTAATACTTTTGGATTTTTTTTCCTAAGCTTCAAGTGATTTTCTCAAATACATGAGATGATCAGGACTCTACTGAACACTCAAAGAAGAATCTCTGCAGATCTCAGTGATTCTCTCTCTATATAACTCTCTCTTTTCCATTACTTTGTTCTTCAAACTCTAGCCACCTTGGTCTCTACAGATTCTCAGTTCTATATCCTCAGCTCAGGGAACCTGACTCCACCTTAATTTACCCATCCCACTGGTTTGGCCTGGAAACTTATAAGATATAAGCTGGAACAACAGTTGATCTCTTCTCCTTTGTTTCCTGTCTCTCAATATTACTGTCCTTCTTGGCCTCATGTCTAATATCTTAAAAACATTATTTTATATAATTTGATTTTTTTGGTTGCTTTAGGTAATGGTGGTTAAATCTAGTTCATAGATCTTTATTATTACCAGAAGTATAAATCTCAAAGCCTATATATGATCTCAACAACTGAAAAAGTTTACCAGCCTGGAAAAAACTGAATGAGAAAAGAAGAGGGTCAATGACAGGGGCCTCAACATCTCTAAATATTTTCAGCATGAGCAGTGAAATAAATAAGCACTAGGGATAATGAGAAGGATATGTCAGAGATGTTGAAGAAAAAGTATAGGAGGGCAAGGTTTCATGGAGATGAAGGGAAAAAAAGCATTTCAAGCAGAAGTGGAAAATAATGTTAAATACTTTAGCTAAGTGATAGAAGAACATCATGAAAATGGATGAAATTGTCTAAGAAAAAAATATAAGCCACTGGATTTGTTGATAGGCTGATGGTTTGAGGGAAGCAGTATAAAAAGTAGCTTTTTAAGGATGGAATTTTTAAGAGAGTGAATATTTTTAGTTGAGGCATATTGACATATTACATTATATTAGTTTCAAATATACAATGTAATTATATATATATATATATATATATATATATATATATAGTCACCAAAATAAGTCTAGTCATCCATCACCATACATAGTTACACAATTTTTTTTCTTGTGATGGAATTAATTTTTTTTTTCTTTTTTTGGCTCCTCCACATGGCTTGCAGGATCTTAATTCCCCAACCAGGGATTGAACTCACACCCTTGGCAGTGAAAACTTCAAGTCCTATTCACTGGATGGCCAGGGAATTCCCAAGAATGGATATTTCAAAAAGATTTTAGCATGTGGAAAGTAGCTGGCAGAGGAAAACAGTAAGGTATATGAACTTTTGCTCTTCCTGACACTACTGATCTTGTAGATGAATGATACAGAGTGTGCATATTTCAGTACTATATGTGATGTACTCAGTGAGGTAAAGAATAGAATTTTTACAAAATTGAATTACTGAATGTAAAGTCTGGAAAACAGAGATGCCATTCAGCAAAAATCAGTTAAACTTTTTTGGTATGTGCTAGAGTACAATACATACTATTATAAAAATAGTTCATCTTTCTATTTCCTACAAAAATAGATTTAGCAGAAACAAGGAAGTTTGCAATTTTATAGACATTTTATTAAAATAAAATAACCTTATTTTTATTTAACTTGCCTACCTCCACTTTTGATTGGGAAAAGACCATAATTTAGCTTTTATTTATATCATCAGATTTCAGTTACAGGCTTCTAGATTACAGTAATGAGCTGACAAATATATTCAATTTTTCTCACTTCCTAATTCTACTAAAATAATAGATAGAGAGAACATGAAAAACAGCCACAAAACTAGAAAGTACATAGTCATGAAGGTTAGCAGAACTGAGGAAGTTAAGTCCCAAGTCAGCAGTTGGGAGAACTAAAAACCAATCTTATATGTGCAATAGAATCATAAAACGGCACAGAAACTGATAGCACCAGCTACCTCTATAACTGGGGGTGGAACTAACTAAAATAAGAGGGATTAAGGTAAAAAAGATTTGGAAATTTAGGCGGCAGGATCATCTACCCTACTCCACGTTGACCCTTCTCTACTGTAGCAAAAGTTTGAGTTCTATTTTCTGGAAAGGATGAAACAGTGTTGGGACTTGGGGACATAAGGTTTATTCAAGGGCAAGGATATTGTGCTGAAAACAAGGATGAAGGGACCAAATGTGAAAGTAAATGCTAAATGCAGAGACATCAGTTTTCTTCTCCCTGTGGACTCCTACAATGCTGTCAGCCAGATATTTACCTGAAGGCAGTCAATTGGAATACTCTTCCAGGGGGAATCTACAAACCTCAAAGACAATACCTTAATGATACTGACATAGGGAGGGGTCACCCCCCAAATCACACCCAGATCTTCTTAGAGTAAGCTCAAAGTTAAGAGCAACCTATAGCTTAGAACTTCCAGTGAGCTTTTTAGTCCTCCACTCCTAAAATAAATAGGCTGCCAAAGACTATAAGACATTTGAGGAAATTCTATAATGGAAGATAGAGGCTAACACACACACACACACACATACACACACACACACACACACACACACACACACACACACAGAAACATTCAAGGAAACAGACTATGCAAGATGTGAAAAGATAGTAAAAGAACTATCATTAGTACAGGCATAATTGTGGGTTCAGTTCAAGACTGCCACAATATAGCAAATATTTCAATAAAGCAAGTCATACTCTTTTTTGGTTTCCCAGTGCATATAAAACTTATGTTTACACTATAGTCTGTTAAGTGTGCAATAACACTATGTCTAAGATAAAAATTTACATACCTTAATTAAAAGATATTTTATTGCTGGGAGTAATGTCAGCATCTTGGCAGAGTGAGACACTCCCTTTGTCTCACCCTTTCAATCTACAACTATCCATAACTCAGCAAAAGTGCCTCTGCCCAATACACCAGGATGCCATATAATTCCACACATCTTACATCAAAAGGTGGGTGGACTAGAATACATAGAACTGGGGGAACATCAAAGATAGTGACTGCAATCCCTGACCCCAAGTTATAGTGGCTTAATCATCAGCCCCAGAGAATCTGGTAGCATCAGGGGAAGTAGCATGATGACTACTTCCTCCCAGCTGCAGTGACACCCATAGCCCCAGGATACTGGGCATCAGTGGCAGCAGGACATCCTGTGACCCCATCCTTTCAGTTGAGGCAGCACCCATGACTATGGCTCTCCACCCCCAATTGCAGTGGTGGTGCCTGCAAGCCTGACAACCCTGGACATGGCAGAGGCAGTGTGACCCTGGATCCCAACCACATTCCATCTCCCCTCTTGGCAGGAAAGCCTGTGACTCAGGAGACCCCAGAAGTGGTGGAAGAACCAACCATCCCAGAACCCCAGGTGGTGACACCAGTGACACCACCAGCAGCAAGACACCAATGTCCTGAGAACCAAACAGTGACAACCAGGGCACTGGGTGACACCTCAGACAGAGGTGGTGGAAGGTGGAAAGTGTGATTCTCAAATATAACCAGACTAAGCTTGCATTATAGCATCACCTACTAGAAAACAAAAGAAAATCTTCTAACTTTTACCTCTTGAATCATTAGAATCAGATGAAGGGGAAAAAAAAGCTTTACCTAAAAATGTAAGGTGTTTGCTGTTTCAAATGCACTGGCAGAGGAGCAACTCCCAAGTACCATGAAGAACTACAATAACACTGTATCTCAAAAAGAAAATGACAATGCTCCAGCAACCAAACTTAAAGTCATGGAATATTGTTATTTAATTGATAGAAAATTCAAAATAGCTGCCATGAAGAAACTCAATGAGCTACGGAAAACTCAGAAGGAAAGTTCAATGAGCCCAGGCATAAAATTAATGAAATAAAAGAATACTTTACCAAATAGATTTAAAAAGAACCAAACAGAAATTCTGGAGCTGAAGAACTCAATAAATGAGATAAAGAATGGATTAGAAACCATTCGGAATAGAACAGACCATATGGAAGAGAGAATAAGCAAACTCAAAGATAGAAATGTAGAAATGATACATGTAGAAGAAGAGGGAGAAGATCTGAAAAGAAATGAAGAAATTCTATGAGAACTATCAAACTCTATTAGAAAGGGTAACATTAGGATAATGGGTATCCTAGAAGGAGAAGAGAGGAAGGGAGCAGAGGGTTTATTTAAAGAAATAACAGCTGAGAACTTCCCAAGCTTGGGGGATGAACTAGGTATACAAGTTCAGGAAACTAAGAGAACCTCTAATTACCTCAGTGCAAAAAGAGTTTTTCCATGACATATTATATTAAAACTGACAAAAGTCAATGACAAAGAAAGAATTTTAAAGGCAGCAAAGGAAAAAAAGTTGGAAACCTGCAAGTGACCCCTCCCCTCCCCTTAGGTTATCAGCACATTTCTCAGCAGAAATTCTACAGGCCAGGAGAGATGGAATGACACACTCAAAATAATAAAAGATAAAAACTATTAGCTAAAATTATTATATCCAGCAAAGTTATTCTTCAGATATTAAGGAGAAATAAAGGCTTTCCTAGACAAACAAAAGATGATGGAATTCATTAACATTAGACCTACCTTACAAGAAATGTTGAAAGGAGCTCTTCTACCAGAGCCAAAAGGCAAAAGTACACTAAACTCTGAGTAAGGTGACAAACAGACAGAATCAGACAATTGCAACTGTAAGTGAGAATAAATTTTTAAACACTTTATGATAAGCATAAATGTTAAAGGGAAAAAATCAGTAAAAATAACCATAGCTACTTCATTTGGTAACAAACTCACAACTTAAAAAGGAATTATCTGAGAAAACAAAAGCATAAAAAGGGAAGAGGAAAAGGATGGGAAACTGTATAGGCAAGTGACGATTAGATAAGTTGCCGTAAGCAAAAGGTGGACAATTTTATCTGTAAGACATTCTACAGGAATCTCATGCCAAAAACAAGACATAAATTTAGAGGAGAGACACAAAACATATAAAAAAGGGGAAACTGAGAAAAAACATAGAAATTTACCAAACTAAAATATCAGAAACACAAAGAAAAAGAAACAATGGACGTATAGACCAATCAGAAAACAAAAGATAAAATGGCAATGCTAAGTCCTTATTTATAAATAATCACCGTAAATGTAAATGGATTGAATTTAACCAATCAAGACACAAGACTCAACTATATTCTGCCTCCAGGAGATTCACCTCAGCTCTTAAGACAAACATAGGCTCAAAGTGACAGGATGGAAGAGGATGCTGTATATAAATGACAGCCCCAAAAAAGTGAGTGTAGCAGCACTCATATCAGACAAAATAGGCTCTAATCCAAAAAAGGTAACAAGAGACAAACATGGACATTATATAATGATAAAGGGGGCAATTTATCAAGAAGACATAATGGTTATTAATACATATGCACCTAACAAAGGCACACCAAAGTATATAAAGCAATTATTAACATAATTTTTGTTGTGTTGATAATAATCAACATAATATTAAAGGCAGAAATGGACAGCAACACAACATCAATAGATAGATCATCCAAATAGAAAGTCAACAAGTAGATGCAAGGCAAGATCGGTGGAGTTGGAGAATGTGGAGCTCACCTCCTCCCATAAAAACATAAAAAATACATCTACATGTGAAACAATTTGCATACAAAATGAACTGGAAACTGGCAGAAGATCTCCTATACAATCAAAGCTGTAAGAAAGATCTCCACTTAACTGAGTAGGACTGAAAAAAAAAAAAAAAGCAATCAGGTTGGAACCCGTGTACCTGGGAGGGGTCTGTAAGGAAGAGAAGGGCCATTCATGTAGACCCTTGCTTGCTGGGAAATCCACCGAGACAGGTAGAAGGGCTGGAGAAGCCTAGCTACTCATGAGGAGTAAGTGCACATTGCTTTATTAACAATCAAGGCAGAATTGCACTGGTGGCTGCTGCCTTGCCAAACTTCCCAATATGAAGGGACAAATACCCAAGCCCCTTTCACTTCATATCCCAGCCTGGTTCAAGATTAGGGCAAAGATTTGGTCTAGCTACACAGAGACAGACTGGGGTGCCTGGGGTGTGATCCAGGCAGAAGCATGAAGATCATTATCAGTGCATGTATGGGGGCAACTGGTTAAACCTAGCAGACATTGTCATCAGGCACACTGGGCAGTGCCACAAGAATGTACAGTGGCTAAGTGCTGAATCTCAAGCAGATAGGCCCTCGGAGAGATCTTGATCTAGCTATGTAGAGACAGCCCAGAGGGCCTGGGGTGTGATCAGGGGGAGTCACAGAGCCCATTGCCAGTGTACATGCAGGGGCGGAATGTCCAGCCACAGCAGTCATTGTCAGTGCATACATTGGACTGGGCCACAAGAATATGCAGCAACTAACTGTTGAATCATGGGCAGACAAGGCCTGGGCAGGAGTTCCCAGTGATTTATTTCCCAGCAAGAGCACCCTGGCTCCACCCACTCCACACAGCAGCTTAGCACCAGATCTGGGGCAGACACATCCTGGGAGAATTCTGTCACAGAGGAAGCACAGAAATCAGGCAGCAGCACAGCCACCTCAGTTCTTGCAGCCACAATACCCTGACACCCAGCCCCAGCCTACTCCACACAACAACTTTGCACTAGATCTGGGATGAGCACAACAAAGGGGTATGACCTTGAGCTGCTTCTGAGTGGAAATGTCGATGTCTACACAGGTGGCACATAGGTTCACTGTGACCAAACGGGCCTCGCTTGCTTCAGCAATTGCTTCCTTTGAGGCAGAGCATGCACTCAAGGGCAACAGAGCATGATTGAAATTGACCCTCAACAGCTTCTACTCCAGTAACTGGGGAGAAGATCCCACCCCTGACAGGGCAGTGACAGTCACAGAGCAAAGAGGAAGCACCATCTCACATTCTGCACAGGCTTTAAATTCCCCAACACCAACCACAACACCTATCAAGGGGATAATGGCCAGCACACTCTGAAGAAAGACATGGCTGGTATCCATACTGAAACCAGCCCTTGCACCAAAAATATTGGACACACACAGTCTACACGGGGATGTTACAATAAAAACACCTCTTTAAGAACACAGTAGATAACTGTTACTCCTAAATTCAGAGACAAAGTTAAATAAAATGAAAAAGCAGAACTACTCCCAATTAGGAGAACAAGAGAAAACCCCTTCAAGAACAAATAATGAGACAGACCTCACCAGTCTACTAGACTCCAAGCTCAAAAAAGAGGTAATAAAAAATGCTAAAGGAATTAAGAAAGATTATCAATGGAAATGTAGATCACTGTAACAAGGAACTGAAAACTATAAAGATGAACCAATCAAAATTAGACAATTCAATTGCCTAGATTAAAACCGATCTAGAAGCAATGACTAGCAGACTAAATGAAGAATGAATAAGTGATCTGGAAGATAAAATAATGGAAGTCTCCCAATAAGAATAACAGACAGAAAAACAGATGAAAAAAAAATGAAAGCAACATAATCAGATTAATGGGATAATATAAAATGTGCCAACCTACACATAATAGTGATTCCAGAAGAAGAGAGAAAAGGGGATTGTAAATGTATTTGAAGAAACTATGGCTGAAATCTTCCCAAACATAAAGAAGGGAATATTGAATCAATATCCAGGTACATGAAGCATAGAGGATCCAAAACAAGATGAAACAAAATAGGCCCACACCCAGACATATCATAATTAAAATGGCAAAAACTGGGGAACTTCCCTGGGTGTTCAGTGGTTAAGACTCCTTGCTTCCAATGCAGGCTGCCCAGGTTTGATCCCTGGCTGGGTGATGTGGCCAAAAAAACCAAAAAACAAAAAAGGCAAAGTTAAAGAGGGGATTCTAAAGACAGCAAGAGAAAAACAGAGTCAGTTACAAGGAAACCCCCATAAGGCTGTCAGCTGATTCCTCTGCAGAAACTTTGCAAGCCAGAAAGGATTGGCATGATGTATTCAAATTCTTGAAAGGTAAAAACCTGCAACCTAGGATACTCTATCCAGCAAGATTATCATTAAGAATAGAAGGAGAGAGAATTTCTCAGGGAAGAAAAATCTAAAAAAATCAGCAATAGTAAACCTACCCTAAAAGCAATATTTAACGATCTTCTCTAAAGAGAAAAGAAGCAAGAATATATAGGAAAGGGAAAATCATATTAGGAAAGGTGAACATATAGTAAGGGTTGAAGATCATTTAAATAGGTCAGTACATAGATTAAAAATAATAAAAAATAGTAAAAGCGATTTTAACTTTAGAATGTATTCGAATGCGAATGACTATCATTTTAAAGTAAGTAGATATAGTTATGAGTCAACATACTTGAATTCCAAGGTAACAAATTAAAAACATATGATAGATTCACAAAAAAACAAAAAACAAAAAAGGGAACTCAAGCATACTACAAAAAATCATCAAAACACAAAAGAAAAAACAAAAAGAAGAAATAAACAAAGAAGAACTAGATAAACAACTGGAAACAAGGTTTAAAATTGCAATAATTATGTACCTAGCAATAATTACTTTAAATGTCAGTGGATTAAATACTCTGATCAAAAGACATAGAGTAGCAGATGGGTAAAAGAACAATAACTGACAATATGATGTCTACCAGAGACTCACTCAGGGAGAAAAACATACACAGACTGAAAGTGAGGGTTTGGAAAAAGATATTTTATACAAAAGGAAATGACAAGAAAGTGGGGGTAGCAATACTTATATCAGACAAAATAGATTTTAAAACAAAGGCTATTAAAGAAGGACAAAGAAGGGCATTATATAATGATAGAAGAATCAGTACGGGAGGAGGATATTACACTCATTAATATACATGCACCCAATTTAGGAGCAGCTGAATATATAAAACAGATACTAACAGATATAAAGAGAGAAATGGACAATAATACAGTAATAGTAGGAGACTTTAACACCTCATTGACATCAATGGACAGATCATCCAGACAAAATTAATAAGGTAGCAAAGGTCCTAAATGACACAATAGACCATTTGGTTTTAATGAATATCTACAGTTCTCTACATCCAAAAAACCCAGCGTACGCATTCTTTTCAAATGTGCATGGAATGTTCTCTAAGGAGGACCACACATTAGGTTCACAAAACAAGCCTCACTAAATTGAAAAGGATAGAAATCATTTCAAACATCTTTTTTGACCACAAAGGTATGAAACAAGAAATCAACTACAAAGAGTGTTATGTGTATTTTCCTCTAAGAGTTTTATCGTATCTGGTCTTACACTTAGCTCTTTAATACATTTGGAGTTTATTTTTGTGTATACTGTTAAGGAATGTTCTAATTACATTTTTTTAAGTGTAGCTGTCTGGTTTTCCCAGAACCATTTATTGAAGAGACTGTCTTTTTTCCATTGTATATATAGTCTTGCCTCCTTTGTTGTAGATTAATTGACCATAGGTGCTTGGGTTTATTTCCGGGCTTTACATCCTGTTCCATTTATTTATATTTCTGTTTTTTTTTTTTTTTTTTTTGCCAGTACCATACTCTTTTTTTTTTTTGAACTTTTATTGAGATACAGTTAACAGACAATAAACAGCATATATTTAGAGTGTACAATTTGGTGTCCCAATCTCCCAATTCATTCCCCCCCAACCCTCCCTGCTTTCCCCACTTGGTGTCCATGTGTTTATTCTCTACACCTGTGTCTCTATTTCTGCCTTGCATTTCCTCTTTCATAGTTGTTAGCATTTGCCTTATGTATTGAGGTGCTCCTATACTGGCTGCATATATATTTATAATTGTTATCACTTCTTCCTGGATGGATCCCTTGATCTTTATGTAATGTCCTTTCTTGTCTCTTGTAACATTTTTTATGTTAAAGTCTATTTTATCTGATATGAGTATTGCTACTCCAGCTTTCTTTTGATTTCCATTTGCATGGAATATCTTTTTCCATCCCCTCACTTTCAGTCTGTATGTGTCCCTAGGTCTGAAGTGGGTATATATGGGTCTTATTTTTGTATCCATTCAGCCAGTCTGTGTCTTTTGGTTGCTGCATTTAGTCCATTTACATTCAAGGTAATTATCGAGATGTATATTCCAGTACCATTTCCTTAATTGTTTTCTTGCTGTTTTTGTAGGTCCTTTTCTTCTCTTATGTTTCCCACTTAGAGAAGTTCCTTTAGCATTTGTTGTAGGGCTGGTTTGGTGGTGCTGAATTCTCTTAGCTGTTGCTTGTCTGTAAAGCTTTTGATTTCTCCATCAAATCTGAATGAGATCCTTGCTGGGTAGAGTATTCTTGGTTGTAGGTTCTTCTCTTTCATCACTTGAAATATATCATGCCATTCCCTCTGGCTTGCAGAGTTTCTGCTGAGAAATCAGCTGTTACCCTTATGGGAGTTCCCTTGTATGTTATTTGTTGTTTTTCCCTTGTTGCTTTTAATAACTTTTCTCTGTCTTTAATTTTTGTCAGCTTGACTAATATATGTCTTGACATGATTCTCCTTGGATTTATCCTGCCTGGGACTCTCTGAGCTTCCTGGACTTGGGTAGCTATTTCCTTTCCCATGTTAGGGAAGTTTTCAACTATAATCTCTTCCAATATTTTCTTGGGTCCTTTCTCTCTCTCGTCTCCTTCTGGGACCCCTATAATGTGAATGTTGGTGCATTCAACCTTGTCACAGAAGTCTCTTAGGCTGTCTTCAGTTATTTTCATTCTTTTTTCCTTATTCTTTCTGCATCAGTGATGATCACCATTCTGTCTTCCAGGTCACTTATTCACCCTTCTGCCTCAGTTAATCTGCTATTGGTTCCTTCTAGTGTATTTTTCATTTCCA
This sequence comes from Hippopotamus amphibius kiboko, assembly GCF_030028045.1. NCBI lineage: Eukaryota > Metazoa > Chordata > Mammalia > Artiodactyla > Hippopotamidae > Hippopotamus > Hippopotamus amphibius. The sequence goes on along the minus strand of NC_080203.1, from coordinate 68,757,867 downwards.
TTATTGTGTTGCATATCTGTTTGTTTGCTCTTTAATTCTTCTAGGTCTTTGGTAAACTTTTCGATCTTTGCCTCCAGTCTTTTTTCAAAGTCCTGGATCATCTTCACTATCATTATTCTGAATTCTTTTTCTGTAAGGGTGCCTATCTCCTCTTCATTTAGTTGTTTTTCTGGGTTTTTATCCTGTTCCTTCATCTGGTACAAAGTCCACTGCTTTTTCATTTTCTCTATCTTTCTGTGGCTGTGGTTTTCAGTTCCACAAGACAAAATACTGCTGATACTGCTTGATACTGCTGTCTGCCCTCTTGTGAAGGAAGCTATCTAGAAGAGCCTCTTGTGTGCTTCCTGATGGGAGGGACTGATGGTGGGTAGGGCTGGGTGGGTAGAGCTCAGTAAGACTTTAATCTGATTTGGTGGGCGGAGCTCAGTAAAACTTTAATCTGCTTGTCTGCTAATGGATGGGGCTGTGTTCCCACCTTGTGGGTTGTTTGGCCTGAGGCCACCTAGTGCTGGAACCCACAGGCTCTTTGGTGGGGCTAATGGCAGACTCTGGGAGGGCGCACACCAATAAGCACTTCCCAAAACCCCTGCTGCCAGTGCCCCTGCCTCCTCAGTGAGCCACAGCTGCCCCCCCCACCTCTTCAGGCAACCCTCAAACACCAGCAGGTAGGTCTGGTTCAGTCTCCTATGGGGTCACTGCTCCTTCTCCCTGGGTCCTGGTGAGCACATATTTTGTGTGCCCTCCAAGAGTGGAGTTTCTGTTTCCACAAGTCCTGTGGAGGTCCTGCAATCAAATCCCGCTGACTTTCAGAGTCTGATTCTCTGTGGCTTCCTCCTCCCATTGCTGGACTCCCAGGTTGGGAAGCCTGATGTGGAGCTCAGAACCCTCACTTTAGCGGGTGGACTTCTGCAGTATAACTGTTTTCCAGTTTGTGAGTCACCCACCCAGCATTTATTTGATTTGGTTTTAACACGATTGCGCCCCCCCTGCTGTCTCATTGTGGCTTCTCCTTTGTCTCTGGATGTGGGGTGCCTTTTTTGGTGAGTTCCAGTGTCTTTCTGTTGATGATTGTTTGGTAGTTAGTTGTAATTCTGGTGCTCTTGCAAGAGGGAGTGAGCACATATCTTCATACTCCCCCATCTTAATCCTATCCTACCATACTCTTTTGATTAATGTAGCTCTGTAATATAGTCTGAAGTCAGGGAGCCTGATTCTTCCAGCTCTGCTTTTTGTTCTCAAGATTGCTTTGGCTGCTCAGGCTCTTTTGTGTCCCTATACAAACTTTAAGATATAAATTGCAGCAATACCTTTTTTTTTAAAAACTCTTTATTGGAATATATTTGCTTTACACTCTTGTATCCTTCTCTGAGGTACACCAAAGTGAATCAGCTGCATCTACACACATATCCCCATATCCCCTCCCTCCTGTGACTCGCCC